>NC_056458.1:24877149-25024649 GCF_018296145.1 Oncorhynchus tshawytscha
GGGCCCTGGATCACACCAGGGAGACCTGTACTGCCCTGGGGCCATTCACCCTCCACTTCAGAGGGGCCACGGCTTCCCACACGACCCATACGGCTCCACCTCCAGGATGCACCACCAGCAGCAGCAGCACCACCAATTTCAACAACAGCAACAGCAACAACAACAGCAGCAGCAACAACAACAGCAGCAGCAACAACAACTCCAGCACCAACAGTACCACTCCCAGTCATCCCAGGGCCACCCTCCCCAGCACTACCCTCACCCCCAGGGGGACCCCTTCGCCATGTTGGCACGCGCCCAGCAGATGGTGGACATGCTGTCAGAAGAGAACAGGCTGCTCAAGCAGGAGATGGTGGTGTGCTCTGATAAGGTCAACAAGCTGCAGAAGGTAAAAGGTTGATTGTTTACACATTTAAAATGCTAGGCAGGGTCACCAGGGTTGTGTAGGTTACTTTCTATATATAATCTGTTACAGTTACTAGTTACCTGTCCACAATTGTAATCAGTAACATAGCTTTTGGGTTACCCAAACTCTGTAAAGTAATCTGAATACTTTCAGTTACTTTTAGATTATTTTCCCCTTAAGATGCACAGGTTAGTATCTGGCACAGCCACAAAGTCATACAATCTAATTGAACAACATCTATTGCAGAATAAGTCAATGTTAGAGTTTACATAGCTGACCATAAATGGATGTTGCATTTTACTTTGTGTTGGTCATGTAGGCTTCTTCTAACCCATTGCTTTCTACTTCAGATAATAATACGATTAGGCTATATCAATTCATTTAATACCCCTTGATCTTCAAGAATAGGACTTGGAAATATAGATTAGCCAAATTGTTATACCTGAGCATAACCCCAAAACTAAGGACTATTTAGCCTAGGATTTTGTTGTCATGGAGGACTGATTGGAGCTCATAAATGCTGCTCTCAGAATGTCATGTTTTGAGCACTACTGAAAAGTGCTATTTGGATGTGAAAAACTATACTAAACAAAAATATAAATGCAACATGTTAAGTGTTAGTCCTATGTTTCATGAGCTGAAATAAAAGATCCCAGAAATGTTCCAAATGCACAAAAAGCTTATTTCGGTCAAATTTTGTGCACACGTTTACATCCCTGTTAGTGAGCATTTCTCCTTTGTCAAGATAATCCATCCACCTGACGTGTGGAATATCAATCAGTTGATTAAACAGCATGATCATTACACAGGTGCACAATAAAAGACCACTCTAAAATGTGCTGTTTTGTCACACAACACAATGCCACAGATGTCTCGGGTTTTGAGGGAGCATGCAATTGGCATACTGACTGCAGGAATGTCCACCAGAGCTGAATGTTAATTTCTCTACCATAAGCCGCCTCCAACGTAGTTTTAGAGAATTTGGCATTACGTCCAACCGGCCTCAAAACTGCAGACCACGTGTAACCACGCCAGCCCAGAACCTCCACTTCCAGGTTCTTCACCTGTGGGACCGTCTGTGACCAGCCACCCGGACAGCTGATGAAACGGACTATTTCTCTGTAATATTTCTTTTGTGGGGGAAAACTAATTCTGATTGGCTGAGCCTGGCCCCCAGGTGGGTATGCCTTTGCCCTCCCAGGCCCACCCATGGCTGTGCCCCTGCCCAGTCATGTGAAATCCATAGGTTAGGGCATAATTTATTTATTTAAATTGACTGATTTCCTTATATGAACTGTAATGCATGTTGCGTTTATATTTTTGTTCAGTATAGATGGAAATTTTCCATGATGAAAATAATTCAACTCAATTCAATTCAACATAGGCTAAAAATACACATATACATTTCCACAACAACCACAATCCGTAAGGCGCAAATAGGGCTACTGCGGTCATGAAATTTGGTCAGCCGGTTATCGTCTTGTAAATGCATGCCAGTCTCACAGTAATTGACCACAGTAGTGTAAAGTGCTTAAGTAAAAATACTTGAAAGTATTACTAAAGTAATTTGGGGGGGTATCTGTACTTTACTTTACTATTTATATTTTTGACAACTTTTACTTTTACTTCACTACATTCCTGAGGATAATTATGTACTTTTTACTCCATACATTTTCCCTGTCACCCAAACGTTCTTGTTACAATTTGAATGCTATGCACAACAGGAAAAAAGTATAATTCACACACTTCTCAAGAGAACATAACTGGTCATCTCTACTGCCTCTGATCTGGAGGACTCACTGAACACACTCTTCCTTTGTAAATTATGCATGAGTGTGGGAGTGTGCCCCTGGCTATCCGTAAATTTAAAAAACAAGAAAATGGTGCCTTTTGGTTTGCTTAATATAAGGAGTTTGAAATTATTTTTACTTTTACTTTTGATACTTAAGTATATTTTAGCAATTATATTTAATTTAGATATTTAAGTATATTTAAAACCAAATACTTTTTTAGACTTTTACTGGATGACTTTCACTTATACTTAAATCATTTTCAATTAAATTATCTTTACTTTTACTCAAGTATGAAAATTGGGTACTTTTTCCACCACTGATTGATGGTTAATTAACAAACACGTTTAGCATCTCCAGGCCTTCGCATTCAAGCCACTGAAACACGCCTTTGGAACATCTACATTGAAAAAAGTCTAATAAATCCTTTGAATATACACCATCACATTCAATCCAGTATTTATTTTAGGCAGGTCTAGAGAAACATTATGATATAAAGAAAATGTATTTCAGAAGAACAGAATGTGATTCGGCCTACTGCATGTTATCTGGGTATGCACCGTGCCATAGGCTGTAGGCTAGTTCATTTCGCAGACAAGATATGCTTATAAGTCCCGTGCCATTATTTTATATGATTTTATACGAAGGATATTATTTCACTTCGTTGAATAAAGTATATATTTTCCCATTCCGGAGTCAGTGCTCATATGAAGTAGATATGAGTGTAAAAGGGATATTTTGAAACAGGTCCAATACGCTATACGAGTTTGAGTTATTTGGCAACTTTAGTTGTGAATGATGCAAACCTTAGAATGTCTTAGAAATCAAAACACTTACAGTTGAAGTCTGAAGTTTACATACACTTAGGTTGGAGTCATTAAAACTCGTTCTTCAACCACTCCGACAAATTTCTTGTTAACAAACTATAGTTTTGGCAAGTCGGTTAGGACATCTACTTTGTGCATGACACAAGTCATTTTTTCCAACAATTGTTTACAGACAGATTAATTCACTGTATCACAATTCCAGTGGGTCTGCTTGGGAAATTCCAGAAAATTGTCATGGCTTTCAAAGCTTCTAATAGGCTAATTGACATAATTTGAGTCAATTGGAGGTGTAGCTGTGGATGTATTTCAAGGCCTACCTTCAAACTCAATGCCTCTTTGCTTGACATCATGGGAAAATCTAAAGAAATCAGCCAAGACCTCAGAAAAAAAATTGTAGACCTTCACAAGTCTGGTTCATCCTTGGGAGAAATTTCCAAACGCCTGAAGGTACCACGTTCATCTGTACAAACAATTGTACGCTAGTATAAACACCATGGGACCACGCAGCCGTCACACCGCTCAGGCAGGAGACGCGTTCTGTCTCCTATAAATGAATGTACTTTTTGTGCTTAAAGGGCAAATCAATCCCAGAACAACAGCAAAGGACCTTGTGAAGATGCTGGAGGAAATCAGTACAAAAGTATATATATCCACAGTAAAATGAGTCCTATATCGACGAACCTGAAAGGCCGCTCAGCAAGGAAGAAGCCACTGCTCCAAAACCACCATAAAAAAAACAGACTACGGTTTGCAAATCCACATAGGAACAAAGGTCGTACTTTTTGGAGAAATGTCCACAGGTCTGATGAAACAAAAATAGAACTGTTTGGCCATAATTACCATTGTTATGTTTGGAGGAAAAAGGGGGAGGCCTACAAGCCGAAGAACACCATCCCAACCATGAAGTACGGGGGTGGCAGCATCAGGTTGTGGGGGTGCTTTGCTACAGGAGGGACTGATGCACTTCACAAAATAGATGGCATCATGAGGGAGGACAATTATGTAGATATATTGAAGCAACATCTCAAGACATCAGCCAGGAAATTAAAGCTTGGTCGCAAATGGGTCTTCCAAGTGGACAATGACCCCAAGCATACTTCCAAAGTTGTGGCAAAATAGCTTAAGGACAACAAAGTCAAGGTATTGGAGTGGCCATCACAAAGCCCTGACCTCAATCCCATAGAACATTTGTGGGCAGATCTGAAAAAGCTTGTGCGAGCAAGGAGACCTACAAACCTGACTCGGTTACACCACCTCTGTCAGGAGGAATGGGCCAAAATTCAACCAACTTATTGTGGGAAGCTTGTGGAAGGCTACCTGTAACGTTTGACCCAAGTTAAACAATTTAAAGGCAATGCTAGCAAATACTAATTGAGTGTATGTAAACTTCTGACCCACTGGGAATGAAAGAAATAAAAGCTGAAATTAATAATTCTCTCTATTATTATTCTAACAATTCACATTCTTAAAATAAAGTGGTGATCCTAAATTTGACTAAGGTGTATGTAAACTTTCGACTTCAACTGTAACTGTAGGGCTGCATCTTGCAGCCCGCAAGATGCGAGTATAGTCTATTGATGATTTTAAAAAGTTACAACAAAAGCTTGTGGTCGGTTCCTTGCCTCTCAAGTGATCATATTTTCACCTATCAGACTTTTATCAATTAAATATTACCTTTACTAATACAGTACCAGTCAAAACCTTGAACTTTTTACACATTCCAGGGTTTTTCTTTATTTTTACAAAGGGTGGCTACTTTGAAGAATCTCAAATATACAATATATTTTCATTTGTTTAACACTTTCTTGGTTACTACATGATTTCATATGTGTTATTTCATAGTATTTATGTTAGTATTGATGTCTTCACTATTGTTCTACAATGTAGAAAATACTACAAATAAAGAAAAACCATTGAATGAGTAGGACTGTCCAAACTTTTGACTGATACTGTATGTAAAATGAGTTTATATTTAGAATGTCAGGAACAGTCGCAGTGGGGAAAATACATGTCATCCATACAATATGCACTCAAATAGCGAACGGAGGCCAATTTCCTGCCGTTTGGTTCATTTTTCAATCATGCCGGGTAGGCTACTCCGGTTTTATAGCAGAGCTATAGACATATCTGGGTTTATAAGAACACGTGTTTCACTTGTCCCATCAGTCACTATTTGAAAAGCATGCAGCCTCTTAATGCGCTACAGGTAGTGTGATATTCTGCCCAGACTATTTATGCCATGAGCTCTCCAACCCTGTTCCTGCAGCTACCTCGTGCTTAATTTGGGCAACCAAGTGGAATCTGTTCGGGAACATCGATAGTAACATGTTTTCACAACAAACATATTTCATTAAACAGTTGACAGCCCCTCTCACTCAAGCAAGGAATGGAGGAGAGAGAGGAGGAGATGGAAACGCACAGTGGTGTGGGTGTTTGATGTGATTTTTCGATTGCATTTGCATTGATGTTAGAGGGACAATAGAGTACCAGGGCCCGGTTTCCCTATAGCGATGGAACTTGGGCAAATCGAGTGTTTTAACAACGGCCGAAGATGTAACATGCGTTTCCCAAACACCACACAGAGAGAATGTTCGCTAAGTGCGTCGTTGAGGCATGTGTGGATACTGATAGGATCGAAAGAAAGAAGGCACTGCTCTCGGATCTGTGTTCTACCTTTCCAATCTTACCTTAACATTATAATTATTCGACATTACTGATGATGGATCAGCTCCTAGAGCTATATCACATATGGCTACAAATATTGAGGCAGCTTATTCTAATGTTTACCCTATAATAAGGCACTAAATCAAGATTTGGCACATCATAAAAATAAATTTACATTAGCGTAAATAGCACAAAAAAGCTCAATTAAATTAACATGACAACATGACATTTATTTCACTATTATTCAAATATATAGGTCTATGTAGCCTATACTGTATTTATCTTTTAATACAGTAATTTCGCTTTTCATTTGAAACGTCTTTATGTCTTTCAGTTGTTATGCAAAGAAATAGACAACTTTGTATTTGTAGTCACTGTCACATTTGTCTCTGAAGTTATCAGAGTCACAGAAAGACAGATCAACATCTTGATTTTGTGTTTAGCAGAGATCTTCTGTGTATGAAGTGACGCGGAAGGGCAAAAAGTACTTAACTGTTCTACGAGTGATCTGACGCAGTCGTTAAATAAAGAGCGTTTTCAATAGCAACTTAAAGTAAGTATAGTTTTTTGAAATCGCTCGGATTTAATGATGCTCATACGAAGGTTCTAACGATGAACATAGCCTTAAGATGCTTTTGGGAAACCGGGTCCAGGGCATTAGCGACCTGACGGTTGTTAGCTAGTTGGGTACTACCAAGTACATACAAGGAGATACAGTAACTCAATGGTCACGTGGAATTTGACAGCGGTCATGACTCATGACTGCCGGTGTGGAGGTAATGCGGTCACCGCAACAGCCTTAGGCGCAAATAGCTAAATGAGAGAGCAGCGGTGTGAATCACATCAATGCGCTATGTAGCCTAGATATCAATAATAAGTTATATCCATATCGCCCGTAGGCTACACCACAATTGGAAGACATTACTTGGACTTTAGCCTACGAAAGCCTATTACTGCTCTTTTCCTGCGATCCATCAAATGCATTTGGTGTGTCATCATAATGTGATTTGTGGTCAGACTCACTCAGGCAGGAACAAACTTAAATGTATGCATTATTTTCAATGTTGAATTGAATGTCATTGAGAAAACAGAAAGATGTCAAATAATTTCTGAATTTTAAAGTAATCATCTAGTTTTTTCAGAAGTATCTGTAATCAGAAGTATCTGTTACAACCCTGAAAGTCACTATGTTGGGCACTTCATGTAGATCTGAAAGGTTTGGTTGGGTACAAGCAGTGTGGTTATTTTTCCACCTTGCCCTCTTCTTCCATATTACTTAAATTCATCTAATCCTTTTAGATCCACAGAAGTGGCTAGGGGCGGATTTGGAATTGGGTATAATCCCCCCCTTCTCTCTCTCTCTCTCTCTCTCCCTGGTCAGTTGGAGACAGAGATCACGTTGGTTTCGGAGGCCTACGAAAACCTGGCAAAGTCATCCACTAAAAGGGAGGCTCTGGAGAAGACCATGAGGAACAAGCTGGAGCTGGAGGTGCGCAGGCTGCACGACTTCAACAGGGACCTCAGAGGTAAGAGGTCACAATCAGCTGGAATGTCCATGGCATGCATACATATCCATTATGTAGGTTAGCAGGTCCTGCTGGTCAAAATAATAGCTTAATGTTCAAAGGATACCTGTTCATGGATTTATGGCAGTAGATGAAATCTATTCCATACTACATTTATTGGGGGGCAAAACAACTTTTTAGTAGGAAAAGTTGTGTGTGGTGTGTCCTTTCTGCATTAGATTTGGGATACCTCAACAGCATTGCCTGCATATTTGTTCAGTAATATTTATTCATGTTCAGAAGCTGTGTTTGGTTTGTATTGATTGCACTGGTATGTTTGATTTGAATAGATTTTCTGAGGACAGCTTTCACCAATTTTGCCTGGTGCAGTTTACGAGCTGTGATGTTGAAACTGGTGTTGTTCATAATTGTACTACTGTGCATTTACTGTGGCACAGAGAAAAGGTAAACGTAAAAGAGCAATCAATTGCTCGATCTGTCAATTAATCAATATGATCAATCAATGGGATATGTTAGTGTTTCCAGGCAGTCCAAAGTCTCAACTTCATAACTTACTATAAAGCAGACCAAAGACCCTTCGAGCTCCAATCTTCACTCTCTGTTTCTGTAGGAAGCTCTGAGCTGAAGCCCAGTGCGTGGGGGCAGTTTCATGTCTCTAGTTTCTACCTCACTAAGCTCTTCAGTCCTACAGAGGGGAGAAAAAAACTCCATTCATGGCTCTCTACCAAGATCGGGTCCATGACTCCCTGCCCAGGCCGGGTCCATTGGGAGATTCCATGCTTTTATAACAAATCACATAGAAACTTTTTTTTAGGTCTCTCCTTCCTCTCTTTTTTTCTCCTATTGTATTGGCAGCCTTGATATCTTGCTTCACTTTCGGGGGTTTAGCGTAAATGTATACCCCACTCATTGTTGTGTTTTGAGAAACACAGGGAATGGAAATGAAACAACTGAATATTTGTTTCTGGAATGCTCTCTGGATGTTTCATGGCCCAGCCTGGTTGACTTAACACTCAACTAAATATTATTTTAACGTTTGGACCAGAAATAATGGCCTGTTTTGTTTCAGGCCAATTTTCTCGTGACTCCATTAAAGAATGGGGGCCTCCTCCTCTCCCTCTGTGGGGAAATGTGTGCATGTAAAGTTATTGTTTTGTTTTTGTTTGCTCGATTTTGCTGAGCAACCGGGCCCCAAGGCGTTTTATGTGCGTGGAACGAAAGTTTGGATCTTAAGAACTTGAGTTCCACATCGACTCAGAGTCCAGGCCTATTAAATTCTCTTCGGGGGATTGTGAATTCCCTCCACCTCCATATTCACATTAATCCATGGCCCCGCTGTCTGTATGGCTACATTTACACAATCACAGAGCTGTATGTCGAAATTCTGTTTGAGCTGTTTAATAGCACCAAAATCCCCATACATAGCATGCATATCCTGCATATTAACTAGAGGCTGACCACATTGAATGTGCAACTCTGCAAGGAGTTTAACAGTGTGTTCTTTAAGGAGCTTAATTCCCCAGTTTTAACATGTTGTCTTGCCATTTTATGATCTAATTTCCTGCAAAGATTTGATTTATGAGAATTAGAGCATATTTGGGTATGCCTTTGTGTACGCACACACAAGTTTGCATGTATGTGTGTGTTCACGGGCATTTGAGTGTGCACAGTGTGTCTCTTTGGCCACTAGACCCTCAGGCTGGCTCTGACCTGACTTTGGCAATGACATTCTCTGTTGCAGAGCGCATGGAAACTGCCAACAAACAGCTAGCTGCTAAGGAGTGTGAGGGATCGGAAGACAACCGCAAGACCATCTCTCAGCTACTCACCCAGAGTGAGTACATCACTAACACAGCTACCAGGGAACACCAGGCCAGGCCTCTCCAACATTCTACATCCAGTCTGAACATACCTCTGTGTGGCCTCATCAGTAAGGACATAACCAGGCAAAGGGTCTGGGGTTCATGTACTGTAGAACACTACGTATCCACTAGAAATGTCATTCAAGTCACTGTTTTTGAAGGTCCAATGAGGCCATTCTTATCTCAATATCAAATCATTTCTGGTTAACAATTAAGTACCTTCATGTGATTGTGTTCAATTAAAATGGTCAAAAATAAACAAAAATAGCTTCTTAGCAAAGATACATTTTGCTAGGACTGTCTGTGAGTGGTTTGAGTGGGGAGGGGAAACCTTAAAGCTATCTGTTATTGGCAGAGAGGTTTGGAACTCTCTTTCATATTGGTCTATTAACTAATTTACCACCAGGCAGGCCAAAACTCCATCCCACCAAAACAGGCAGAAATGTCACTGTCTTTTCAAACAGCTCTGAAACTTTAAGGGCATTATCATACATTTCACAATATCACAGTATTCCCCACCCCCTTTGCATTCAGAACAGCCTCAATTTGTCAGGGCACGGACCCTACAAGGTGTCGAAAGCGTTCAACAGGGATGCTGGCCCATGTTGACTCCAATGCTTCCCACAGTTGTGTCAAGTTGGCTGGATGTCCTTTGGGTGGTGGACCATTCTTGATACACACAGGAAACTGTTGAGCGTGAAAAACGCAGTAGCGTTACAGTTCTTGACACAAATTGGTGCGCCTGACACCTACTACCATACCCTGTTTAAAGGCACTTATATCTTTTGTCTTGCCTGTTCACCCTCTGGCACACCCTCTGGCACACATACACAATCCATGTCTCAACTGTCTCCTCCCCTTCATCTACACTGATTAACAGGTGCCATCAATAAGGATTCATAGCTTTCACCTGGATAGTCTATGTCATTAAACATTTTTATACAATGTTTTGTGTACTCAGTGTATATACAACACAGGAAAATCACGTTTTTGACTGCACTGGGCATTTAACAAAAATGACACACACACAAAACACATTTGTTTATGATGTTTAGTTAATGAAAAGGAACCTTCACACACTCAGTATCAATGTACAATTTTAAATGTATTAGGCTGAGCTTTCGGTCTTCAGACCTTCATCAGAGCAAAAAGTGAGCTCATGACATAACTACTTTCGTAAATGAAAGGAATATCACTTCTTCAGAGGGCTAGTCCTCAGTGTGTTGTGTATGTGTCTCCCAGACAAAGAGACGGTGCGTGAGAAGGAGAAGCTGGAGATAGAGCTGAACGCCCTGCGCTCCACCACGGACGACCAGAGACGACACATTGAGATTAGAGACCAGGCTCTTAACAATGCCCAGGCCAAAGTAGTCAAACTAGAGGAGGAGGTGAGGAACTGACTTAGTCTAACAAGCTTTATGTATCATAATGTTCTCACTTGCTTCATGAATAGGTGATATCAGAAATGTCTTGGATACTTGAATTCATCCTGGCATCAGTTCAGTTGATTGAGCTTGAGGTAATCTCGGTTACCCAGAAGTCAAGTTCTCTCACCAAAGTTTGTCAATTCCTTTTTTCTTCTGGGGGGGATGTCAATAACAATTATGACGACCTTTGTGGAAAGGAAGGAAGCGAAGTCTCCTCCCTCGCAAACGGAAACTTTCGGCCAAACCCCTTCCGTTTATTTCACCCATGTTTATCATGGCCAAAAAGCAAATGTCTGTTTCATGAATTTTACTATAGACCATTTTGACTTTGTGGCTGTGGAATCTAGTGGAAACCACTTATCATGCTCACACGACTTGAAAATCACCGTACCAGTTTCAGTACCACTTTCACCCAATCCTGATTCGTCCAGATAATCAACAACGAAAACCCCAAACCAGGAAATACTGCTGCTCGTAATCACATAATTCTGTGAGCCTTGACAGATTCTCGCCGTTTCATCTGTCCACGAGAATCTGTCCACGACAGATTAAGTTTGAGGATATATTTATGCCCCCTGATGGACAAGCATAGGCATGACTTTCTGTTGAGCGTAAAATCATCTAGCTATCTTCCCTGTCTTCCTCTGGTTGTGTCACCATTGAGCTTGATAGCCTGATAATGTCAATATTGAACCACAATGTCATCCATCCTATCCACCTGGTATTGATTACATTATTGGCTGAAGACAGGGTCTGGTATGCTTTCAGTTGTGATCCATGGGGTTGGTTTGCACTGGATAAAAGGGTAAGATGGAAGACTGCAAAGTGGGTTTAAATTTACTCAAAACATAATTTCTTGTTTCTTGTTAACGAAGCAACTGCTACTAGTCCTCAGATCCAAAACAGTGAAAACCACAAACAATCCCCCAAATAAAGATCCTTCCTCTTTGAAGTTTCTTCCCTCAGAAGTCAGTGTTTCTGATAAGATCAGTATGTCCCACTACAGTGAGCAGATAGCTGTCCCTGATGACTAGAGGGTAAATCACCCCAGCCTTGCCCCTGGTCTAGCCTACTAGAGGCCAGAGAAATGCAAAGGCCTCTGTGGCCTTGTGTGGGCCTGGACAGAACTCCCCTGTGGAAAACTGGAGCTGCTCTGAGCATTGATGCCCCTGGCTGGTAGGTTCTGTTTGTTGGCTGGTAATGTGTCTGAAATAGCCTGGCCACAGCCCAGAGGGCCAGTTAGCCAGTGGGCTGAGTGGAGCAGGAAACGAACCGGTAGTGTCCTAAAAAGCACAGGGCTGCTCCACTTCTTCTGCCCGGCACCACCACAAACGCCTGCTTGTTTCCCCGAACAAAGGCTGTCGAGTTTGAGCTTTATATCTGCCATGAAAGTTCTGAACAGGGCCAGATTCTTCGCCTGCTCTCTCTCTCCTCTGTGTGGGAACATTGTATATGCATCTCTATTTCTCCCTCTTTCTCTCTTTTCCTCTCTTTCTTTACAGAGAGACTCCCTGAGCTAAATCAGTCTATTGAGTGGAGCCACAGTTATATCTCCTGTTGCAGTTCAAAGGGGCTGCAGTGCAGAGGGACTTTGAGACATAGGCATTGGGTACACAATGACTGCATTATCTTGGAGTGGGCTGTTGGGGTTGGTCACTGGGTGGGGTTGTTTGGACGAAAGGGGGAACCTGTTTCCCTGTCTCCTCCCTGGTCGTATTTCACTCATTGTCAAATACCTAATAGGACTGAATAGTTGACAGCAATTATATTGTGGCACAAAGAAGGTGAAAGTATTGCTTTCACCAACCCAGTCAGGTTTCTGGAATGAAATGCAAACTCCCTACTTCCTGTCTACTTCCTTTCTGTGCCCTGACCACATCCTGTCTGTGTGTTTTGTCTCCCTGGCCGAAGCTGAAGAAGAAGCAGGTGTATGTGGAGAAGGTGGAGCGCATGCAGCAGGCCCTGGCCCAGCTCCAGGCTGCCTGTGAGAAGAGAGAGCAGCTGGAGCACCGCTTACGCACGCGGCTGGAGAGGGAGCTGGAGTCACTGCGCATGCAGCAGGTGAGACACACACGTTGTGTTAAAGACACGGAAACAAAGCAGTGTCTCAGCTGCAGTCAGCGTTAGCGGGGCGCCCTGACCCAGAATTTCAGGCTCTTTCTCTCCCAAAATGTTCTCTTCCATAAATTCCATCGTCTCTTCCTGTGTGTCCAAGCGAAGCACCACAGAATGTTTTCTTATCAGTTAAGCGCGGCCAGGTCATTCAGGCCAGGGGGATGCTGGGAATGTGGGGGAAATGTTGCAGCTGACAGAACATCAGAGGTTCTGTCTGCGGAGGGAGAGAAAGAGGAAGAGCAGCCATATGTATATTCCAGTCAAGCCTTTGGGAGAAAACAGACTGCCTGGTCAACAAAGACTACAGACAGACTTGGAGCCCTGCCTCTCTACCAACCAGTGTTGCCATAGGCCAGTGGTTCCCAAACTTGTTATAGTCCCCTTCAAACCTTCAACATCCAGCTGCATATCCCCTCTAGAGCCAGGGTCAACATACTCTCAAATGTTGTTTTTTGTCATCATTGTAAGCCTGCCACACACACACTACATGATACATGTATTTAACATAATAATGAGTGTCAGTTTTTGTCACAACCCGGCTGGTGGGAAGTGACAAAGAAGTCTTATAGGACCAGGGCACAAATAATAATATAATAATAATAATCAATAATTTTGCTCTTTATTTAACCATTTTACATATAAAACCTTATTTGTTCATCAAAAATGGTGCGTGACTCACCACAGGTTAATGAGAAGGGTGTGCTTGAAAGGCTGGACTCTGCAGTGTTGGGTTGTATTGGAGAGAGTCTCAGTCTTAAATCATTTTCCACACCGTCTGTGCCTGTATTTAGTTTTCATGCTAGTGAGGGCTGAGAATCCACTCTCACTCACAAAGGTACGTGGTTGCAAAGGGCATCAGTGTCTTAACACTCAGACACAAAAATCTGGCTGTGGCTTCTGATTAATCCATTTTCACATAACTTGTTGCAATTTTGATGAGGCTCTCTTGTTCAGATATCAGTAAGTGGACTGGAGGCAGGGCATGAAAGGGATAATGAATCCAGTTGTTTGTGTCGTCTGTTTCGGGAAAGTACCTGCGTAATTGCACACCCAACTCACTCAAGTGCTTCACTATATCACATTTGACATTGTCCGTAAGCTGGAGTTCATTTGCACACAAAACATCTTACAATGATGGAAAGACCTGTGTGTTGTCCTTGTTTATGCAAACAGAGAAGAGCTCCAACCTCTTAATCACAGCCTCAGTTTTGTCCCACACATTGATTATAGTTGCGGAAAGTCCCTGTAATCCTAGATTCAGATCATTCAGGCGACATCACCCAGATAGGCCAGTCCTGTGAGAAACTCGTCATCATGCAAACGGTCAGACAAGTGAAAATGATGGTCAGTAAAGAAAACTTTAAGCTCGTCTCTCAATTTAAAAAAAAAAAAAAAAGTGTCAATACTTTGCCCCTTGATAACCAGCGCACTTCTGTATGTTGTAAAAGCGTTACATGGTCGCTGCCCATATCATTGCATAATGCAGGAAATATGAGAGTTCAGGGGCCTTGCTTTAATAGAGTTAACCATTTTTACTGTAGTGTCCAAAACATCTTTCAAGCTGTCAGGCATTCCCTTGGCAGCAAGAGCCTCTCAGTGGATACTGCAGTGTAAACAAGTGATGTCGGGAGCAACTGCTTGTACGTACGTTACCACTCCACTTTGTCTCCCTGTCATGGCTTTTGCACCATCAGTACAGATACCAACACCTCTTGACCACCAAAGTCCATTTGATGTCACAAAGCTGTCCTGTACATTAAAAATATCCTCTCCTGTTGTCCTGGTTTCCAGTGGTTTGCAGAAGAGGATGTCTTTCTTAATTGACCCCCCCCCATAAACGTAACGGACATACACCAGGAGCTGTGCCAGGGCCGCCACGTCTGTTGACTCATCCATGTGTAACGCATAGAATTCACTGGCTTGTATGCAAAGCAGTAATTGTTTCAAAACATCTCCTGCCTGTATTTGACATTGTGTTGTTATTTCGCTGAACACTAGATGGTTTAATTTTATTTTTGGCAGTGAAACAAGGCTACTCAGGTGAGAAAAAAACATCACCCAAAATGTATAGCCCCGTTGAAAAATCTAAATGGACTGTTTGAAAATGTGAATAACATTTTTATTTGGCGTACCCCGACTGCATTCCGCGTACCCATGGGGCCATGGTTTAGACAGCAATTGTGTGTATTACAAATGCATAAGTGCCTGTGACTGCAAGTTGATGCCTCACTTGGATGGCAGTTGAGCTCTTGAATAGTTGAGGTTTACTGACAACCATACCTTCCACCCCCATTGTCTCCACTCCCCCCATCCAGAGACAAGGTGGCTCCCAGAGCAGCAGCAGTGGTCAGGAGTACAGTGCCACGGCCCTGATGGAGCACCTGAGGGAGAAAGAGGAGCGAATCCTGGCTCTGGAGGCAGACATGACCAAATGGGAGCAGAAATACCTGGAGGAGAGCGTTATGAGGCAGTTTGCCCTGGACGCTGCCGCCTCTGTTGCCACCCAGAGGGACACATTGTCATCGGTGATAAGCCACTCCCCCAGCAGCAGCTATGAGCAGCAGCTGTCAGTGGAGGCTCGTATCCAGAAGGAGGAGGAGGAAATCCTCATGGCCAACCGCCGCTGTCTAGACATGGAAAGCAGGTAAATAGCTGTGTGTTTGATCTTTGGAATGCCTGTGGAAGCGTTTCAATTTGATATAATAATAAATATATTCTGTACCGACCACTATACAGATACTATCCTTAACAGCCTAACACACCCACTTACCCTACCCCCATAACCTCAGTACAGCAAAGCAACCATGACCCCAGTCAAACCCAGACTATAACTCCCATTGTTCTTACTGATCATACAGAACACAATAGAAGTCTTTACGGTACATGTAATGCATTCTGCACATTACAGGATGTTGTACTTCCTTTTATTTGAATAACTGTACTCATGTCCCATCCCACAGGATCAAGAACCTGCACGCCCAGATCATAGAGAAGGATGCCATGATCAAGGTGCTCCATCAGCGTTCCAGGAAGGATCCCAACAAGGACCGGGACGCCCAGTCCATCATGCGTCCCTCCAAGTCCCTGATGTCCATCGCCAACACGGGGGGCTCGGGCCTGCTCTCCCACAGCCTTGGCCTCAGCAGCTCACCCATCACAGAGGAGCGCAAGGACAGCAGCTGGAAGGGCAGCCTGGGTGCAAATGCTATTGGTTTTCATGTTATGTTGTGTGATGTGCCACGTAACAAAGGCTTTTTAAGTTTTCCCTTCTTATATTTGAATTGAGTGGGGTAGATACTGGAACTGCAGACTTGAGGAGAGATTTCTAATTACACATTATTCCTTATATACAATATAGTGCACTACTTTTGACTAGACTCAGCCTAGGGCTCTTGTGAAAAGTACTGCACTATAAGTGGCATAGGGTGTCATTTCAGATGCATGGTAGAGGGACAACCGCTGGAAGTCTGGCTCAGAGGAAGAGGGAAGGGAGAGTACAGGAAGTTGATTCACAGGCCTCTGAGATGTGTTAGTCAGAACGTGATGATGGACAGACAAAGGGGTATGGAGGGTGTCAAGGACATGAATGGTCGTCAGCTGTGGTTATGGAATGTACAGTTCAGTAGTAATCATCAGGCTGAATAACAATCGGGTGGTCTTGAAGGAGGGTGGGAAGTTAAATATTATGCAATGGTGCAGTGCTGTTGGCTCACTCAGATTTTATATTTTCAGTAGGGACTGAATGAATGCTGTTTAATTGTTGTGTGTATTCTGAATGTACTGTGTGTTACTATCTACTTCAACTTGCTTCCATGTGCATGAATAAAAAACTTGAGAGCTTGTCATGGGTAACCCAGCACCACCACATATCTAACAGGTTTCCTCTGTTCTCTCCCCTCAGGGATTCTGCTGGGTCCAGAGTACCGTACTGACTCTCTGAAGACAGAGTCCATCTCGTCATCTCCCTCTCCGGTCCTGCCCCTGACAGGGGTTCACTCTAAGACAGGCAGCAGGGACAGCTGCACTCAGACAGACAAGGGCCAGAGCCAGGGTCAGGAGGCTAGCAGCAAGCCCAGCACCCCAGCCATGCAGAGCATGACCCTGCCAAGCCGACTCTCCAGCCCCAGCCCTGTTTACATACCAGACCGCATCGCAGGTACAGTAGAACAGGGCAGGCTACCAGCTTTAGGGCTATGTTCTAGTATATTACATTCAATAAGTTTTTGGTCAACGCTCCACGTTAGTGTAGTTTGCTGTGGACACAAGTAGGGCCAGGGGTTTTTCCTGACCACAGGTCCTAATTATAGGCTTTAATTATAGCCTTTAACTAGGGTCCAGAGTCAGACCCTAGTTGAGTAATATTGAGTGTTTGCTGTCTGCAATTTGAGAAATATAAACGTTGAATTAGACCTGACCCACGAGGATGCAGCTGCAATGTGCAGTGCTAACACTGCAGAATGGCAAACAACACTTGTGATTGTCAGTGTGGCCCATCACTTCAGGCAATAGACTGACCTGAATCGTTTCTAGGAAAATGATCTAACCAAGAACAAATACACTTTTGTTTAAAATCTGTTTTGACGTGTTGCGAGACTAATTCAAGAAATAATCCAAGAACTACAAATTTGTTTCAACCATATAAAGAAGTGGAGTTACGAAACCAATATAGTAGCTGGAGGGGAAGTGGATAAGCGAGAGTGGGTCAGATGCTCTGGATGGGTAATTTGGGGTCAAACATCCTATCAAATATAGTGTGCTGGATATTATTTTCTCTAAGGCAAATCACCTATTCCCTTTAGAGTGCACTACTTACAGTGCCTTCAGAAAGTATTCACACTTCTTGACTTTTTCCACATTTTGTTGTGTTAGTCTGAATATTACATTTGTTTAAAACAATTTCACTGGCCTACACACAATACCCATAATGTAAAAGTTACAAATTAATAAAAAATGAAAAGCTGAAATGTCTTGAGACTATAAGTATCCAACCCCTTTGTTATGAAAGCCCAACAGTAAATAAGTTCAGGAGTAAAAACATGCTTAAAACCTGTTGTGACTAGGGGGCAGTATTTTCATTTTTGGAGAAAAAAAAACGTTCCCGTAGGAAACGGGATATTTTGTCAGAACAAGATGCTAGAATATGCATATAATTGACAGTTTAGGATAGAAAACACTCTAAAGTTTCCAAAACTGTAAAAATATTGTCTGTGAGTATAACAGAACTGATGTTGCAGGCGAAAGCCTGAGAGAAATCCAATCCGGAAGTGCCTCATGTTTTGAAATTGCTGCGTTCCAATGCATCCCTATTGAGCAGTGAATGGGCTATCAACCAGATTACTCTTTCTCCGTATTCCCGAAGGTGTCTACAGCATTGTGACGTAGTTTTACGCATTTATGTTGAAGAATACCCGTAAGCGGCTACATTGCGCAAGTGGTCACCTGATGCTCCCAGAGAGATTCTCGCATAAAATACAGAGGTAGCCATTACTCTAATCGGTCCTACTGAAAAACTAATTGTCCCGATGGATATATTATCGAATAGATACTTGAAAAACACCTTGGGGATTGATTACAAACAACGTTTGCCATGTTTCTGTCGACATTATGGAGCTAATTTGGAAGCCGTTTTCGTGACTGCAATTTCCGGGCGATTTCTCAGCCAAACGTGAAGAACAAACAGAGCTATTTTGCCTACAAAAATAATATTTTGGGAAAAAAGGAACATTTGCTATCTAACTGGGAGTCTCGTGAGTGAAAACATCCGAAGCTCATCAAAGGTAAACAATTTAATTTGTTTGCTTTTCTGATTTCCGTGACCAAGTTACCTGCTGCTAGCTGGACAAAATGCTATGCTAGGCTATCGATAAACGTACACAAATGCTTGTCTAGCTTTGGCTGTAAAGCATATTTTGAAAATCTGAGATGACCGGGTGATTAACAAAATGCTAAGCTGTGTCTCAATATATTTCATTTGTGATTTTCATGAATAGGAATATTTTCTAGGAATATTTATGTCCGTTGCGTTATGCTAATTAGTGTCAGGCGATGATTACGCTCCCGCATGCGGGATGGGGAGTCACTATTAACTATTATACACCCAGTCACTACAAAGATATAGGTGTCTTTCTTAACTCAGTTGCCTGAGAAGAAGGAAACCGCTCAGGGATTTCTCCATGAGACCAATGGTGACTTTAAATCAGTGACAGAGTTTAATGGCCATGATAGGAGAAAACTTAGGGTGGATCAACAACATTGTAGTTACTCCACAATACTAAGCTAAATGACAGAGTGAAAAGAAGGAAGCCTATACAGAATACAAATATTCAAAATGTGCATCCTGTTTGCTACAAGGCACTAAAGTAATACTCCAACAAATGTGGCAAAACAATTAACTTTTTGTCCTGAATCCAAAGTGTTATGTTTGGGGCAAATCCAATACAACACATTGCCGAGTACAACTCTCCATATTTTCAAGCATAATGGTGGCTGCATCATGTTATGGGTATGCTTGTAATCGATAAGAACTGGGAAGTTTTTCAGGAAAAAAATGAACCGAATGGAGCTAAGCACAGGCAAAATCCTCAAGGAAAACCTGTTTGTCTGCTTTCCACCAAAAAACTGTAAGATTAATTCACCTTTCAGCAGGACAATAACCTAAAACACAAGGCCAAATCTACACAACGGAGTTGCTTACAAGAAGCCAGTGAATGTTCCTGAATGGCTGAGTTACAGTTTTGACTTAAATCTGCTTGAAAATCTATGGCAAGACCTGAAAGTGGTTGTCTAGCAATGATCAACAACCAATTTGACAGAGCTTGAAGAATTTTGAAAAGAGGAATGGCCAAATGTTGCAAAACCCAGGTGTGGAAAGCTCTTAGAGACTTACCTAGAAAGACTCACAGCTGTAATTGCTGCCCGAGGTGCTTCTACAAAGTATTACATTTATGTAAATTATATATTTCTGTATTTAATTTTCAATAAATTTGCTGCAATTTCTAAAAACATGTTTTTCATTTGTCATTATGGGGTATTGTGTGTAGGGGATGGGTGAGGTGAAAAAATCTATTTAATCGATTTTGATTTCAGGCTGTAACACAACAAAATGTTGATTAAGTCAAGGGGTATGAATACTTTCTGAGGGCACTGTATGTGGCTCTGGTCAAGAGTAGTGATCTATATGGGGATTGGGGACTATGATGTCTTTGTTTTGGGGGTTGACATTCCCTTTGATCAGTTGACTAACCTTCTCCCTATTTGTCTGTAGATGTGCCTGTGTTCCATAGCAGTACCCTGGAAAGGCGTGCCCCTGTGCAGTCCCACCCCCAGCCCCCATCAGCCTCCCAACAGGAGTTGGACAACGACATGGTGGAGGTCCTCATCTGAAACTCAACCCCTGACCTCTGAACCGTGGCCTCTATAGGTCACAGGACAGGACAGGACGGGAGGACAAGTGTGTTTGTGCACTATCGACACACTCACACACAAACACCTTCATACACACACTTTCAAAATAGGTGAAGGATTACTTTTTTTTCATTTAAAAAAAAATACATGTTTGGTGTTTAAATAGATGTCTGCTGTTTAACTAGGGTGTGTTAAAATGCACTATTTTTCTAGATGTGTTTTTAATGAACAATACCGTGATTGAATTAATACCACATACAGTTTGAGTCAGGAGGTTTTAGTGTCATCAGAATGATCAATTAACTCTCTTGTACAGTGTTGCTGGAGGCTATTGGTTAACTAGCCCCCTTGGACCAAATTTCTTGGCTATCATTCATTGCATTTATTGCACTACTTATTTTTCTGAGTGTGTTTCAAAACGTTGTTTTTTAACATTTAGTCTGACTTAGGTATTCTTATTTATGTGTGGTAGTACATTATTCACCAATGTTAGATGTGGCACTTGGGTAATCAAAGATATATTGTAAACTACAAAACATTATTTTAACCTGTAAATACTGTATTTAGATACTGTGTGTATGGCATGTGTATCATTTAACTGAACCGAATGGAATAGGTTTTTAGAAGCCATTCGGTTGCATGGCACTGCCAGCCAAGGACCACAATGCACTGTTTAAAGTATTGGGGGCCCAGCCTCACATGTCACAGTGGAGAACATAGGGGAGCGAGAATCACACCTTTCTACTGTGGTCCAATGTGCTGCATGTGTGACCCCACTGGATGGGTTCAGTCTCTTTGAAGTACAGTAGAAGAGGTTTGGTGTTCACCAATGTGCCTATGCTTCAGTTATAAGGTTCTCCACCATACCTGTTAAGTGTAATTCATTCCAGTCTGGCTGGGTGTGGTTAGGTTCTTCCGCCCAAACTTGCTTCAAATTATTTTAGGCCTAAAATAGTCCGTTGGGATTTTAACTTCTAGTTTATGCAACGAACAGACATTCTGGTAATTAGCTGTCCTTCTAATTTACAAGCTTGATTGGCATTGTTTATATACAGTGCATTTGAAACTATTCAGACCCCTTGACTTAAAAAAAAATGTACGTTACAGCCTTATTCTAAAATGGATTAAATTGGGTTTTTTCCCCTCACCAATTTACATAATACTGCATAATGACAAAGTAAAAACAGGTTTTTAGAGATTTTTGCAAAAATATAAATTATATTACAGTATTCAGACCATTTACTCAGTACTTTGTTGAAGCACCTTTGGCAGCGATTACAGCCTCGAGTTGTCTTGGGTATGACGCTACAAGCTTGGCACACCTATATTTGAGGAGTTTCTCCCATTCTTCTCTGCAGATCCTCTCAAGCTCTGTCAGGTTGGATGGGGAGCGTCGCTGCACAGCTATTTTCAGGTCTCTCTGATCGGGTTCAAGTCCGGGCTCTGGCTGGGCCACTCAAGGACATTCAGAGACTTGTCCCGAAGCCACTCCTGCATTGTCTTGGCTGTGTGCTTAGGGTCGTTGTTCTGTTGAAAGGTAAACCTTCGCCCCAGTCTTAGGTCCTGAGAGCTCTGGAGCAAGTTTTCATTAAGGATCTCTCTCCTTATATAGACAAGTGTGTGCCTTTCCAAATCATGTCCAATCAATCAAATTTATCCCAGGTGGACTCCAATCAAGTTGTAGAAACATCTGAAGGATGATCAATGGAAACAGGATGCATCTGAGCTCAATTTATAGTCTCATAGCAAAGGGCCTGAATACTTATGTTAATAAGGTATTTGTTTTTTAGGTTTATTAGATTTGCAAAAATTGATAATAACCTGTTTTTGCTTTGTCATAATGTATGTGTATATTGATGAGGAAAAAGTTTTATTTAATCAATTTTAGAATAAGGCAGTAACCTACCAAAATGTTGAAAAGGGGAAGGGATCTGACTACTTTCCGAATGCACTGTATATGACATTATATGGCTGTGTTTAAAAGCAGACCAATTCTGATCTTTTTCCATTAATTGGACTTTTGACCAATCAGATCAGCTCTTTTGCCAATAAATGGGCAAAAGATCAGAATTGGTCTGGCTGTGTGCAGCCTATGTGGTGATAAAATAGTGTTAGCAGTTGAAATCCAAGACAGTTTCATAACTGCACGTCCCTTGCTTTTGACCAAAGGTAACAGAATGAGTTTATCTATAGCTCGTTTTACAGACAACGATCATATAATATATCACGTCAGCAACTTTTTAACAGTGACTTTGAAATATTCACCCACATCACAATCTAGGTAGCAGTTGTGAACATTTCCAATCCAAAGCCAAAAATATGGGACCAAATAAACACTCCACCAGCTGGTCACCTGGCTTGAACCCACTATTGTCTGTAGTTTCAAAAGTTTACAAGGGGGGCATTTTAAAAAAAGGAAAAAAAAGGTTAACAATGTGTCAACAAATTGAACTTCCCATGCTCAAACAAACTGTCCCCTCATATCTACATTTCTTCAACCTGGCTGATGCTAGTAGGCCAGTGTTTAAGAGAACTATGTCAGTGTTGTAACTGAATGAAAAGCACACAGTTTTTGAAAATGTAACATTTGCAGCACAGGGGGGCATTTTCTCCCTGTCTAGTGTCAAGTTGGCTGTCCAGGATAGACAATGGACCCTGGGAGTGGGGACTGAGGTTGAATGCTCTATTATGTTACACTTCAGCTGAGGCTCAGGCCAGACTACCGCATTTGGGGCACCGACCTCCGGGCATTTATAACGCTATTCTACACATTTGTCATGAGGCTAATAAAAAATGTTGCCGTTTTAAAGCTAATTTCCTGCAATTCTACACTTTTTGCCATGGGGCAGAGATTTTTTTTGTTGCTGTTTTATAGCTTATCTCATGCTTTTGTTCACATTTTGACATGAGTCTGGGAAGATTTTGCTGTTTTAAAGCACATTTCCTGCCTCCCGGGTGGCACAGTGGTTAAGGGCGCTTTACTGCAGCGCCAGCTGTGCCACCAGAGACTCTGGGTTCGCGCCCAGGATCTGTCGTAACCGGCCGCGACTGGGAGGTCCGTGGGGCGACGCACAATTGGCCTAGCGTCGTCCGGGTTAGGCCGGTAGGGATATCCTTGTCTCATTGCACACCAGCGATTCCTGTGGCGGGCCGGGCGCAGTGCACGCTAACCAAGGTTGCCAGGTGCACGGTGTTTCCTCCGACACATTGGTGTTGGATGCGCGCTGTGTTAAGAAGCAGTGCGGCTTGGTTGGGTTGTGTATTGGAGGACGCATGACTTTCAACCTTCATCTCTCCCGAGCCCGTACGGGAGTTGTACTGATGAGACAAGATAGTAGCTACTAACAATTGGGGAGAAAAGGGGGTAAAAATGTAATTTAAAGCAAATTTCCTGCTATTCTACAGAGGCACAGAGAAAACGTTGCAGTTTTAAAGCAGATTAACTACAATTCTACACATTTTGCTATCATAGACTTTGGGGGCCCCTCCCCCAAATGCATTTTTAGTTTTTTGGGGAAGTGGGTATGCCCTGCGTGCCTGTTCGGTAATCCATCCCTGCTTAGGCTCATTTGGATGGCTATCAGTTGCACTTGCTGTTTTACCATATGTAAATCGAAAATGTTCAATGGTTACATTTTAAAAAGGCCAATGGATTTTAATATTCAACTTATTGGGAGAGCATTAAATGTTCTCTCGTGGTGTGACTGACAGTCATATGGACATTTCAAAGTCCCCATTATCAGGGACTGTACCAGTCTGTACCTGAAGCTTCAGAAGATGTTATTTATACTTAAATTAATTAAACTCTTAAAGCAAAGGTATTCCACTTAATCTGTTCTGATGGCAACTATTTGTTGTCCCACCCAAAGGCCAGTCCTTGAGTCTTGCTTCAAATTCCAACCCTAAATCATAAGGCCCTCTGTGTTCTGAGCCAGGAGCCAAAAAATGTGCTGTATCCATTACTGTTAAACAACAGACAATTTCACAAGTTCTCTCATGTTACAAGTGTTTAACATTTACATGTTTAAGTCACAAAGTGAGCAGTAAGTGCCTGCAGACCTGCCTTATCAGTGTGGTGATGGAAATGATTCTCATCCAACTTTGTATTAATGTTTGTGATCAATCAAGTTGAAGATGGTACTGGTAAACTCACCAACTATCTTTAAAGATGCAAGGTCTTCTAGTATTTTGGTGCATTTTCACAAAGTCAATACAATAGATGCTGCTGTACATGGCTCCATTCATGTTGAATTAAATTAATTCTAATCAAGATTTTTTTTAATTTTTTTTTACAAAAATCATCTCATGCCGTTTCTGTGTGGTTTCACTATGTTCTCCTGACAATGTTCCAAATAATGACTTTCCAAATGTTTCAGAAAGTGAGTTCTCTTGGTTTAGAATTAAATTAATTTTTTTAAATAAATAAATATACAATGCGACTCATGTTCGTTCTGTGCATTATGCTCTATTGGAATGTTTACTACACATTGATTTAAATTGGGTGGTCTAGACTAAGGTTCAAGCAGTTGAAAGACCCAACAGACAACACAAACCTCACTCAACATATCAAATCTAATTTATTAAATACATGTACAAGAAAAGTCTGTGCAACTTCAAAAATTGAAAAATAAAGCCCATGCAATAAATGAGTGCAACATGTACATTCATTGTGATTAACATAATTTGACTTCTGAAAAAATTACTGCATATATAATTTCATTGGATAAACTTAAGTTCCAAGCCACTGAAGTCTTGATTAAATATACACTACATGACCAAAAGTATGTGTGCGCCTGCTCGTCAAACATTTCATTTCAAAATCATGGACATTAATATGGAGTTGGTCCCCCCCTTTGCTGCAATAACAGTCTCCACTCTCCTGGGAGAGCTTTCCACTAGATGTTGGAACATTGCTGCAGGGACATTCTTCCATTCAGGCATTAGAGGTCAGGCACTGATGTTAGGAGATTAGGCCTGGCTCGCAGTCGGCGTTCCAATTAATTCCAAAGGTGTTCGATGTGGTTGGTCAGGACTCAATGCAGGCCAGTCAAGTTCTTCCACAAACCATTTCTGTATGGACCTCGCTTTGTGCACGGGGGCATTGTCATGCTGAAACAGGAAAGGGCCTTCCCCAAACTGTTGCCACAAAGTTGGAATCACAGAATTGTCTAGAATGTCATTGTTTGCTTTAGCGTTAAGATCTCCCTTCACTGGAACTAAGGGGCCTAGTCAGAACCATGAAAAACAGCCCCAGACTATTACTCCAAACTTTACAGTTGGCACTATGCAGTCGGGCAGGTAGCATTCTCCTGGCATCCGCCAGACCCAGATTAGTCTGTCGGTTTGCCAGATGGTGAAATGTGATTCATCACTCCATTGCAGCAGTGGAAACGCGTTCAGAGTCCAATGGCGGCGAGCTTTACACCACTCCAGCTGGCGCTTAGCATTGTGCATGGTGATCTTAGGCTTGTGTGGCTGCTTGGCCATGGAAACACATTTCATTGTGTTGACGTTGCTTCCAGAGGCAGTTTGTAACTCAGTAGTGAGTGTTGCAACCGAGGACTGACGATTTTTACGTCTGTCTATGGGGATTATATGGCTGTGTGTTCAATTCTATACACCTGTCAGCAACGGGTGTGGCTGAAAGAGTTTGAAGGGGTGTCCACATACTTTTGTAAATATAGTGTAGGTCTTAGAACCTTATTACCTATGTACTGTCTGCAACTGATTACAATTTAGGCTTCTTTAGGTCTGAAGAGTTCCAAGTAAACTCTCAACACCCTCATTCGATCCTCAGTCCTAAGGTCCTACTTAAAGGGGAAGTTCCCTGATTTTTACATTTAAATTACTTATTTTCACTTTCTGTGCTTGTAGTTGATCCCCAAACAGTTTGTTTATTAAATATATTATATTAGAGAATTTAAATTTCATATCACGTCAAAATTCCATTCTAAATTGTTTCTGCTCAATATTTAATTTATTTCACTGTCCCAATAAATCCATATTGTTGTTGTAAACAGAACCATTCAAACATGGGTTTATGGCACAGTGGACTTTTTAAAAACTGAGTAAAGAGACATTCAGAATGGGATTCTTATGTAATGTGGAGTGTTTTCCAATATGCTTTCGACATATTTGGATATTGCATTATAGTCAATGGCAAGTGATGACAACCAATTTTCTCTGTAAGGAAACAAATAAAACAATTAAAATTTTGGGAATCAACTACAAGAACAGAAAGAGTGAAAATAAGGCCACATGTAAAAATGGATGAACTGTCCCTACGTAAGTGGTCCAAACAGCTTCCTTTCCTCCCCTGGCCTTGAAAGAAAGATGAGGGAAGAGATGCCATTTTAAACAATAGATGCTGAGCACCTCACACCAACTTGTGTATATAAATAAGTAAACTGCAATACCCAGCTGACTGGATGTGTAATGCAGAGTTGAGCAAAGTAGCTGGTTGGAGGGTTGTAGTGCAGATGAGTGGGCTGTTTGAATGACGGTGTGTCTGTTATCTGCGTATCCAGAGCCATCCGTTGAGCAGGCAGGCAGAAAGGAGCAGGGAGAACAGCACCAGCTCAGTCTGTCTGCATTCAGCATTCTGCCTTTCCAGACCCGCCAGACGACGACTCATCTTTACTACCTGGACACGAGAGAGAACGGTGCTGATCTGTTATAATCAAATCTTATTGATCACATACACATATTTACAGATTGTTTTGCGGGTGTAGCAAAATGCTTGTGTTCCTAGTTCCAAAAGTGCAGTGGTATTTTAGTAGTATCCCCATGAGCGGTTGCCAAAGCAGCAGCTACTCTTCCTGGAATCCACACAAAACATGAAACATAATACAGAACCTCATTAGACAAGAACAGTTCATAGACAGATTTTTAAAAAGGCACACATAGTTTGTGTGTATGCATTGATATGTAGCCTATCTAGGTCAAATAGGGGAGAGGCATTGTGCCGCAAGTGTTGCTTCATCTGTTTTTGGAAACCAGGTTTGCTGTTAATTTGAGCAATAGGAGATGGAAGTACCACGCAATAAGGGCCTTATTTAACACTGTACGTTTTCTTGAATTTGTTCTGGATTTGGGGACTATGAAAAGACCCCTGGTGGCATAAGTTTGTGTGTCAGAGCTGTGTTTAAGTTGACTATGTAAAAAAATCTGGTATTTTCAACACATACATTTGTATTTTTTTTTTCACCTTTATTTAACCAGGTAGGAAAGTTCTCATTTTCAACTGCAACCTGGCCAAGATAAAGCAAAGCAGTGCGACACAATCAGAGTTACACATGGAATAAACAAACATACAGTCAATAACACAATAGAGAAAAAAAAAGTTTATATACAGTGTGCGCAAATGGTGTGAGGAGGGAAGGCAATAAATAGGCCATAGTAGCGAAGTAATTACAGTTTAGCAAATTAACACTGGAGTGATCGATGTGCAAGTAGAAATACTGGTGCGCAAAAAAGTAAATAAAAACAATATGGGGATGAGGTAGGTAGATTGGATGGGCTGTGTACAGCTGCAGCAATCGGTTAGCTGATGTTGAGTGAGGGAGATATGTGTCCAACTTCAGTGATTTTTGCAATTCGTTCCAGTCATTGGCAAGAAAGAAAAGTGGCCAAATGAGGTGTTGGCTTTGGGGATGACCAGTGAGATATACCTGCTGGAGCGCGTGCTACGGGTGAGTGTTGTTATCGTGACCAGTGAGCTGAGATAAGGAAGAGCTTTACCTAGCAAAGACTTATAGATTACCTGGAGCCAGTGGGTCTGGCGACGAATATGTAGCGAGGGCCAGCCGACGAGAACATACAGGTCGCAGTGGTGGGTGGTATATGGGGCTTTGGTGACAAAACGGATGGCACTGTGATAATCTGCATCCAGTTTGCTGAGTAGAGTGTTGGAGGCTATATTGTAAGTGACATCGCTGAAGTCAAGGATCAGTAGGATAGTCCGTTTTACGAGGATACGTTTGGCGGCGTGAGAGGAGGCTTTGTTGCGAAATAGGAAGCCGATTCTAGATTTGATTTTGGATTGGAGATGTTTAATATGAGTCTGGAAGGAGAGTTTACAGTCAAGCCAGCCACGTAGGTATTTGTAGACTTTACAATGTCCCAAAACTTTCTGGAGTTAGAGCTACAGGATGCAAATGTATTTTTGGAAAAGCTAGCCTTTGCTTTCCTAACTGACTACGTGTACTGGTTCCTGAATTCCCTAAAAAGTTGCATATCGTGGGGACTATTCGATGCTAGTGCAGTCCGCCACAGGATGTTTTTGTGCTGGTCGAGGGCAGTCAGGTCTGGAGTGAACCAAGGGCTATCTATATCTGTTCTTAGTTCTACATTTTTTGAAAGGGTTATGCTTATTTAAGATGGTGAGGAAATTACTTTTAAAGAACGACCTGGCATCCTCAACCGATGGGATGAGGTCAATGATTCTTATAAAATAATATCTAACAAGTCACAACAATACACAAAAATCTAAAAGTAAATGGAATTAAGAAATATATAAATATTAGGATGAGCATTGTCGGAGTGGCATTGACTAAAATTCAGTAGAATACAGTATATGCACATGAAATTACTATGTAAACATAATTAAAGTGACCTGTGATTCCATGTCTATGTACACTGCTCAAAAAAATAAAGGGAACACTTAAACAACACAATGTAACTCCAAGTCAATCACACTTCTGTGAAATCAAACTGTCCACTTAGGAAGCAACACTGATTGACAAATTTCACATGCTGTTGTGCAAATGGAATAGACAACAGGTGGAAATTATAGGCAATTAGCAAGACACCCCCAATAAAGGAGTGGTTCTGCAGGTGTTGACCACAGACCACTTCTCAGTTCCTATGCTTCCTGGCTGATGTTTTGGTCACTTTTGAATGCTGGAGTGCTTTCACTCTAGTGGTAGCATGAGACGGAGTCTACAACCCACACAAGTGGCTCAGGTAGTGCAGCTCATCCAGGATGGCACATCAATGCGAGCTGTGGCACGAAGGTTTGCTGTGTCTGTCAGCGTAGTGGCCAGAGCATGGAGGCGCTACCAGGAGACAGGCCAGTACATCAGGAGACGTGGAGGAGGCCGTAGAAGGGCAACAACCCAGCAGCAGGACCGCTACCTCCACCTTTGTGCAAGGAGGAGCAGGAGGAGCACTGCCAGAGCCCTGCAAAATGACCTCCAGCAGGCCACGAATGTGCGTGTGTCTGCTCAAACGGTCTGAAACAGACTCCATGAGGGTGGTATGAGGGCCCGACGTCCACAGGTAGGGGTTATGCTTACAGCCCAACACCGTGCAGGACATTTGGCATTTGCCAGAGAACACCAAGATTGGCAAATTCACCACTGGCGCCCTGTGCTCTTCACAGATGAAAGCAGGTTCACACTGAGCACATGTGACAGACGTGACAGAGTCTGGAGACGCCGTGGAGAACGTTCTGCTGTCTGCAACATCCTCCAGCATGACTGGTTTGGCGGTGGGTCAGTCATGGTGTGGGGTGGCATTTCTTTGGGGGGCCGCACAGCCCTCCATGTGCTCGCCAGAGGTAGCCTGACTGCCATTAGGTACCGAGATGAGATCCTCAGACCCCTTGTGAGACCATATGCTGGTGCGGTTGGCCCTGGGTTCCTCCTAATGCAAGACAATGCTAGACCTCATGTGTGTCAGCAGTTCCTGCAAGAGGAAGGCATTGATGCTATGGACTGGCCCGCCCGTTCCCCAGACCTGAATCCAATTGAGCACATCTGGGACATCATGTCTCGCTCCATCCACCAACGCCACGTTGCACCACAGACTGTCCAGGAGTTGGCGGATGCTTTAGTCCAGGTCTGGGAGGAGATCCCTCAGGAGACCATCCGCCACCTCATCAGGAGCATGCCCAAGCGTTGTAGGGAGGTCATACAGGCACATGGAGGCCACACACACTACTGAGCCTCATTTTGACTTGTTTTAAGGACATTACATCAAAGTTGGATCAGCCTGTAGTGTGGTTTTCCACTTTAATTTTGAGTGTGACTCCAAATCCTGACCTCCATGGGTTAAATTTGATTTCCATTGATAATTTGTGTGATTTTGTTGTCAACACATTCAACTATGTAAAGAAAAAAGTATTTAAGAATATTTCATTCATTCAGATCTAGGATGTGTTATTTTAGGGCAGCAGCCTCTAAGGTGCAGGGTTGAGTAACCGGGTGTTAGCCGGCTAGTGATGTCTATTTAACAGTCTGATGGCCTTGAGATTGAAAAACAGCTTCTGTCTCTCGGCCACAGCTTTGATGCCCTGTCCTGACCTCGCCTTCATGATAGCGGGGTGAACAGGCCGTGGATCGGATGGTTGATGTCCTTGATGATATTTTTGGCCTTCCTGTGACATTGGGTGTAGTAGCTGTCCTGGAAGGCAGCGAGTGTGCCCCTGGTGATGCGCTGGGCAGACCACACCACCCTCTGGAGAGCCCTGAGATTGCGATTGGTGCAGTTGCCGTACCAGGTGGTGATACAGCCCGACAGAATGCTCTCAATTATGCATCTGTAAAAGTTTGAGGGTCTTAGGGGCCAAGCCACATTTTTTCAGCCTCCTGAGGTTGAAGAGGTGCTGTTGTGCCTTCTTCACCACACTGTCTGTGTGAGTGGACCATTTCGATCATCAGTGATGTGTATGCCGAGGAACTTTAAGCTTTCCACCTTCACTGCGGTACCGTCAATGTGGATAGGGGCGTGCTCCCTCTGCTTTATCCTGAAGTCCACAATCAGCTCCTTCGTTTGTTGACGTTGAGGGAGAGGTTATTTTCCTGGCACCACTCCGCCAGGGCCCTCATCTCCTCCCGGTAGGCTGTCTCGTCATTGTTGGTAATCAGGCAAACTATGGTTGTGTTGTCTGCAAACTTGATGATCGAGTTGGAGGATGGTGTGTGGCCACGCAGTCATGGGTGAACAGGGGGTATAGGAGGGGGCTGAATACACACCCTTGTGGGGCCCCTGTGTTGAGGATCAATGAAGTGGAGGTGTTGTTTCCTACCTTCACCACCTGGGGGCGGACCTTCAGGAAGTCCAGGTCTCAGTTGCACAGGGCAGGGTTCAGACCCAGGGCTCCGAGCTTGATAAGCTTGGAGGGTACTAGAGTGTTGAAGGCTGAGCTAGTCAATGAAGAGCATTCTTACATAGGTATTCCTCTTGTCCAGGTGGGATAAGGCAGTGTACAGTTCAATGGCGATTGCATCGTCTGTAGATCTATTGGGGCGGTAAGCAAATTGAAGTGGGTCTAGGGTGTCAGGTAAGGTAGAGGTCATATGATCCTTAACTAGCCTCTCAAAGCACTTCATGATGACAGAAGTGGGTGCTATGGGGCGATAGTCAGTTCAGTTACCTTTGCTTTCTTGGGTACAGGAACAATGGTAGACATCTTGAAGCAAGTGGGGATAGCAGACTGGGATAGGGAGAGATTAAATATGTCCGTAAACACTCCAGCCAGCTGGTCTGCGCATGCTCTGAGCACGCGGCTAGGGATACCGTCTGGTCTGGCAGCCTTGCGAATGTTAACAGGCTTAATGTCTTACTCATGTCGGCCACGGAGAATGAGAGCCCACAGTCCCTGGGAGCAGGCTGCGTCGATGGCACTGTGTTATCCTCAAAGCGGGCGAAGAAGGTGTTCAGCTTGTCTGGGAGCAAGACGTCGGTGTCTGTGACGTGGCTGGTTTTCCCCTTTGTAATCTGTGATTGTCTGTAGACCCTGCCACATAAGTCTCGTGTCAGCCGATGAACTGCGACTCCACTTTGTCTCTGTACTGACGTTTTTCCTGTTTGATTGCCTTACTAACTACACTGTTAGTATTCGTCCATATTCCCAGTCACCTTGCCATGGTTAAATGAGGTGGTTTGCGCTTTCAGCTTAGTCTGAATGCTGCCATCTATCCACGGTTTCTGGTTTGGGTAGGTTTTAGTCATCACAGTGGGAAAAACATCTATACACTTCCTAATGAACTCTGTCACCGTGTCCGTGTATACGTCAACAATATTATCCGAGGCTAGCCATAACATATCCCAGTCCGCGTGATCAAAACAATCTTGAAGCATGGATTCCGATTGGTCTGACCAGAGTTGAATAGTCCTTAACATGTACTTCCTGTTTGAGTTTCTGCCTATAGGAAGGGAGGAGCAAAAAGTAGTCGTGAACTGATTTGCCGAAGGGAGGGCCTTGTAGGCATCCCGGAAGAGAGAATAGCAGTGGTCAAGAATTTTCCCAGCACAAGTACTGCAGTCAATGTATTGATTGAACTTAGGTAGCGTTTTCCTCATTTGGTTTGTTAAAATCCACAGCTAAAATAAATGCGGCCTCAGGATATGTGGTTTCCAGTTTGCATGAAGTCCATTGTAGTTCCTTGAGGGCCGTTGTGGTATCGGCTTGAGGGGGAATATACACAGCTGTGACTATCACCGAAGAGAATTCTCTTGAGAGGTAATACCGTCAGCATTTGATTGTAAGGTATTCTAGGTTGGGTAAACAAAAGGACTTGAGTTTCTGTACGTTATCACAAATCACACCATGAGTGGTTAATCATGAAACACACCACTGCCAATCTTCCAGGAGAGTTCTTTATTCCTGTCTGCGCGGTGTACTGAGAACCCAGCTGGCTGTAGGGACGGAGACAGTATATCCGGAGAGAGCCATGATATCGTGAAACAAAGTATGTCACAGTCCCCGATGTCTCTCTGGAAGGAGATCCTCGTCCTGGGCTCGTCTACTTTATTGTCCAGAGACTGAACATTAGCGAGTAATATACTCGGAAGCGGTGGATGGTGTGCCTCCCTCCTGAGTCAGACGAGAAGTCTATTCCGATTACCTCTTCACCACCAGCAGCGTCTTGGAGCAGCCTCTGGGATAAGTTCAATTGCCCTGGGGTGTGCAAAAAAAGGATCCAATTCGGGAAAGTCGTATTCCTGGTCGTAATGCTGGTGAGTTACCGCCATTCTGATATCCAAGAGTTCTTTCCGGCTGTATGTAATAACACAAAAAACATTCTGGGCTAATAGTGTAAGAAATAACACACACAAAAACAAAATACTGCAAAGTTGCTGAGGAGCTAGAAGCAGAGCTGCCATGTCTGTCGGTGCCATCTTACTCATTATACTGCAAGTAACCGATTATTTTTACAAAGCATTTGGTGTAGTGTAAAGATGGCCTCGATTTCTGAGCCTGTTTGAGAAAAGATAAATTACATAAATACAACATACAAGCATCCATAACACAATATTAGTGCCTCAACAATGGCCAGAAGAAAATATAGAAGATATGGCTTCTGGCTCCATCTACTGGTAAAACACTGGCTACGCAACCTGGCGGCATGGACTGAACCAAAGAGTACAGCAACAGTAAGGGGGTAATTAGCCTGCTTACCTGTCTCCTAAGTACGATGAACTCCACAGCTGCGGCACTTCCCTCATCATCTGGGCTCATCCAGGAGTCATGCATGGCACTGCCAACCACACACACAGGAATACATGTAAATGGCACATGCACACACCACAATTAAATACTTTAGGCTTCTGAAAACAGGGTTTCTTCGAACCCCGGAACACACCCAATAACAGTAAATGGCTTGCCAGAACTTGTCACCTTTTCCTGGCTGGTTCAACATACACAGGGGGTGCCTCGACCACAGCAGTCGTTGGATGTTCAGGATAACTGAACCTTTAAACCAGGGAGAGACCACAGTCTGCAAAGGGGCCTTCAAAACAAGGCAGAGAAACAACAGGGAGGGATCCAGAAATAGGAAAAAGCAACCAGAGGACAACAAAAGCCAGCATAAAGCAGTAGTAGGATGAAGTTGCCCCATGGATGCTGATCTAAGGTCAGTTGTCCGTTGTCTGTAAAGGCTAAGGTTAGGATTATGGGAGGGTGAGCTGATCCAAGATCTGTGCCTACTGGAAACTTCTACCCTAAGCAAGAGCAAAGCAGGGAGAAGTGACAAGGAGAGTTTAGAGTGCTTCGGGACAGTTCATCAAGGTAAAGGATTAGTCAGTAATTGATTAACACTATGATTCAACAAAAGTTGTGAGTAATGGAAGTTATCATGAAGAAAATAATGTATCCTTATCTCGAAGCAAAGGCTTTGAGACAGAATCCATATCTTGAGGAAAAAGCCTTGCAAAGAAAATTTAAATTAGTAGTGTAACGACAGACATGCATGCTAAAGCAAGGAAGGAATGGAAGGAAGTTAGGTGCTATTTGTTAAAATTTAGGAGTGGGTAGGCAGGGGTCACTCAGGACGGAGAAGGTAGGAGTTGCCCCTAGCCCCTAACCTGTATTTCTGTGTGACAGTCTGCAGGAGGCGCTGTGAGGCCTGTTGGCCCAGTTCCTTGGCGGCCTGTAGCATGGTCGTTGGGGACAGGTGGCTGGGTGGGATGGCAGGGAGCCCCAGGGGCATGGGCAGGGGGTTTGCAGCAGCAGCGGAGCGCTTAGGGGGGCATCCTGCACCGCCACGACTATAACAGTCACAAGGGAGGGATGGGGGTGGGTAGGGTCACCACAAAAGACAGAGGTTAGACAGAGAGGGGCACAACTGTTACCAAGCATTGTGACAAGGCCACATACGCCACATAACTTCAATTGACTCACATGACTGACCATCTGCCTGGCTTCACGCTGCCTCAAATATAACCAACATATAGTTGAAGTCGGAAGTTTACATACACATTAACCAAATACATTTAAACTCAGTTTTTTCGTTGAAATTCCTGGTCTTTGGTTAGTTAGGATCACCTCTTTATTTTAAGAATGTGAAATGTCAGAATAACAGTAGAGATAATGATTTCTTTCAGCTTTTATTTCTTTCATCACATTCCCAGTGGGTCAGAAGTTTACATACACTCAATTAGTATTTGGTAGCATTGCCTCTAAATTGTTTAACCTGGGTCAAACGTTTCGGGTAGCCTTCCCCAAGCTTTCCACAATAAGTTGGGTGAATTTTGGCCCATTCCTCCTGACAGAGCTGGTGTAACTGAGTCAGGTTTGTAGGCCTTCTTGCTCACACATGCTTTTTCAGTTCTGCCCACAAATTTTCTATGGGATTTAGGTCAGGGCTTTGTGATGGCCACTCCAATACCTTGACTTTGTTGTCCTTAAGCCATTTTGCCACAACTTTGGAAGTATGCTTGGGGTCATTGTCCATTTGGAAGACCTATTTGCGACCAAGCTTTAACTTCCTGACTGATGTCTTGATATTGCTTCAATATATACACATAATTGTCCTTCCTCATGATGCCATATATTTTGTGAAGCCCACTAGTCCCTCCTGCATCAAAGCACCCCCACAACATGATGCTGCCACCCCTAAGCTTCACGGTTGGGATGGTGTTCTTCGGCTTGCTCGGTTTTGGAGCAGTGGCTTCTTCCTTGCTGAGCGGCTTTTCAGGTTATGTCGATATAGGACTCGTTTTACTGTGGATATAGATACTTTTGTACACGTTTCCTCCAGCATCTTCACAAGGTTCTTTGCTGTTGTTCTGGGATTGATTTGCACTTTTCTCACCAAAGTACGTTCATCTCTAGGAGACAGAACGAGTCTCCTCCCTGACCGGTATGACGGCTGCGTGGTCCCATTGTGTATATTCTTGCGTAGTATTATTTGTACAGATGAACGTGGTACCTTCAGGCGTTTGGAAATTGCTCCCAAGGATGAACCAGACCTTTGGACGTCTACAATTTTTCTTCTGAGGTCATGGCTGATTTATTGGGATTTTCCCATGATGTCATGCAAAGAGGCACGGAGTTTGAAGGAAGGCCTTGAAATAAATCCACAGCTACACCTCCAATTGACTCAAATGATGTCAATTAGCCTAAAAAGCTTCTAAAGCCATGACAATTTTCTTGAATTTCCCAAGCTGTTTAAAGGCAGTCAACTTAGTGCATGTAAACCTCTGACCCACTGGAGTTGTGATACAGTGAATTATAAGTGAAATAATCTGTCTGTAAACAATTGTTGGAAAAATGACTTGTGTCATGCAAAGTAGATGTCCTAACCGACTTGCCAAAACTATAGTTTGTTAACAAGAAATGCGTGGAGTGGTTGAAGAACGAGTTTTAATGACTCCAACCTAAGTGTATGTAAACTTCAGACTTCAACTGTATAAGGAGAGGCTAGAGATGAGAGGAACCAATGTTGTCTCCCTCCGCTGGAAACACAACTCAAAAGGAGGAGGACATAGCAGTATGGGCCTCAGGCAGTGCAAAGTCAATAGAATTTAGAATGTCCCAAGCCGACAATGCAACTTTTCCTTTGTGCCTTTCTGAAAGGTTCCAGGTTTGAAAGGGCAGGCAAGCGTTGTGTTGAAAGACTGAACAAGGGTCAAAATAATGCTACTATGCTTACATACAGCCAAGTTGTTTCGTACACAAGGTGATAAAAACCAACAAACATTGTGTTTTAAAGTGAAGTGTTCTGAAAATATTCAGCACCACGTGTTTTGGGAGCTATTTTTCTCGGCTTATCAGGAAGTGTTGGACATGTAACCCCCCTCGCTGGTCCAAGGAAAGAGCTGGATTGTTATAGTGACAGTCACAGGCTTCCCAAAAAGAGTTAATTAGTGTTTAATCCAATGTGTCTTCTACTTACAAGGTGGGGGTGTGCAGTGCCTGTTTGGAGGTGGGGGTGTCAGGGTCACTCCTGCCAAAAGCCTGGTCACTGTAGGACCTCCGCAGGGGACTCTGTCACAGGAGAGAGAAAGAGTAACATGAGTTAGATGGTGAGGGTAGGACCAGATGGAAGCTGCTGGTAATGTTTCAATCCAGGTGGTGTCTGCATATTGAATCATTTAAACAGCTCTGAAGAATGATATTCTGAGCAATGGCTTAACACTGCATGCGTCAGTCACACTACATTCTTCCAATTATTGTCAGACAACTTGTTCCCAAACAAAAAGTCCAGTCTGCAGTCTCACATACCTGCACTGGTTCCCTCATGTAGGGGTCTCTGTCCCAGGCACCTTGCTGCTGTGCCTCCCATGCAAGTCCCAGGGGGAGGGCTGAGTTGTGCTTGGATGGTGTGAACAATGGACGGGGGCTCATGTCCGGGGCATCTATTAGTAAGTCAGAGGTATCAGAACACAGATATGAAAAGGAACTCACACAAAGATCCCAAGACTGCTCCAACTCAAATCTTGAGAAAATCTAAAAGAGCTTTATACCATTTTGAGATCCAAGATGGCGTAGCAGTCAGACGTCTTGTCATGTCGTGTCCCTTGTATATATCGTTTTTTTAAACATATTTTTCTTCGCATATCTTTTAAAACATTTTGCTAAACCTCAACTTCTAAATACTCTCCTGCAACCCGCCTCACCCAATGTAGCGCGGATCTGCTTTTTTTTCTAAAGTATTTATATTTACTTCGGATCCGGAATCCCTCAACTGAAGCTAGCCAGCTAACTACCAGCTATCAGTCAGCAAATTGCTAGCTAGCGGTCTTCAGCTAACCGGTCACCAGCTAACCTTTAGCTCGGAAAGCTCTCGCCAGTTCGAACAACGCAACTCTAACCAGAGCATAACGGACCTATTATTTTTTTATCCCCGGATTCCCACCGGAATCCCACCACAAACAGAACATTTTCAGCTGGATCTTCACAACTAGCTAACTAGCTAACCGCAACCCCGGATGATTACTCCTGGCTAGCGTTTCCATCCACTTAGCTTGAAGCTAGCCCGGCCAGAGCTCCTGTGCTACCACCGAAGCATACTCCTGGGCTACAATATCCGGACCCACGACCGGTCTATCGGTGTCACCGCATGAAGAGGCATAAACAGACTCACCCCATCGCGACGTCCCCCAAAGGCTAACTTTCTAGCCCTTGCTATCTCCTTGCTTGCTAATTCGGCCTGCTAACTGCTAGCTTTTTTAGCCCCGGCCTACTAACTGTTAGCTTGTTAGCACAGGCCTGCTAACCGTCTGAATCGCCGCGCCCCAACCACTCACTGGACCCATATTTACTTTCAATCTCTTTTCGATTTTTAATTCGATTATACCTTCCGGTAACCTGCCTCTCCCAATGTGATACGGAATCGCTATTATTTTTAGAACACATTCAAGAACCTTCAGAAGCTAACCAGCTAACTAGCTACAAGCTATTTAGTCATTGTTAGCCACTGCTAGCGGCTTTTACCTTCTGCACAGCCAGCCAGTTTTTTTAACCTGGATAATACTCGCCAGTCTAGCTTCCCTGCCCCATCCACCGCTGCCCCCTGGACACTGATCACTTGGCTACATAGCTGATGCATGCTGGACTGTCCATTAATCACGGTACTCCATTCTGCTTGTTTATGTTTTATCTGTCGGCCCCAGCCGCACTCAGGCTCTGTGTGTAGTTAATCCGACCCTCCCTGCCTAGTCAACGCCATTTTACCTGCTGTTGTTGTGCTTGCTGATTAGCTGTTGTTGTCTCACCTACTGTTTTAGCTACTGTTTTAGCTAGCTCTCCCAATTCAACACCTGTGATTACTGTATGCCTCGCTGTATGTCTCTCTCAAATGTCAATATGCCTTGTATACTGTTGTTCAGGTTAGTTATCATTGTTTTAGTTTACAATGGAGCCCCTAGTTCCACTCTTCATACCCCTGATACCTCCTTTGTCCCACCTCCCACACATGCAGTGACCTCACCCATTACAACCAGTATGTCCAGAGATACAACCTCTCTCATCATCACCCAGTGCCTGGGCTTACCTCCGCTGTACCCACACCCCACCATACCCCTGTCTGCGCATTATGCCCTGAATATATTTGACCATGCCCAGAAATCTGCTCCTTTTATTCTCTGTCCCCAACGCTCTAGGCGATCAGTTTTGATAGCCTTTAGCCGCACCCTCATACTACTCCTCCTCTGTTCCGCGGGTGATGTGGAGGTAAACCCAGGCCCTGCATGTCCCCAGGCACCCTCATTTGTTGACTTCTGTGATCGAAAAAGCCTTGGTTTCATGCATGTCAACATCAGAAGCCTCCTCCCTAAGTTTGTTTTACTCACTGCTTTAGCACACTCTGCTAACCCTGATGTCCTTGCCGTGTCTGAATCCTGGCTCAGGAAGGCCAACAAAAATTCTGAGATTTCCATACCCAACTATAACATTTTCCATCAAGATAGAACTGCCAAAGGGGGAGGAGTTGCAGTCTACTGCAGAGATAGCCTGCAAAGTAATGTCATACTTTCCAGGTCCATACCCAAACAGTTCGAACTACTAATTTTGAAAATTACTCTCTCCAGAAATAAGTCTCTCACTGTTGCCGCCTGCTACCGACCCCCTTCAGCTCCCAGCTATGCCCTGGACACCATTTGTGAATTGATCGCCCCCCATCTAGCTTCAGAGTTTGTTCTGTTAGGTGACCTAAACTGGGATATGCTTAACACCCCGGCAGTCCTACAATCTAAGCTAGATGCCCTCAATCTCACACAAATCATCAAGGAACCCACCAGGTACAACTCTAAATCTGTAAACAAGGGCACCCTCATAGACGTCATCCTGACCAACTGGCCCTCCAAATACACCTCCGCTGTCTTCAACCAGGATCTCAGCGATCACTGCCTCATTGCCTGTATCCTCTACGGAGCTGCAGTCAAACGACCACCCCTCATCACTGTCAAACGCTCCCTAAAACACTTCTGCGAGCAGGCCTTTCTAATCGACCTGGCCCGGGTATCCTGGAAGGACATTGACCTCATCCCGTCAGTTGAGGATGCCTGGTCATTCTTTAAAAGTAACTTCCTCACCATTTTAGATGGCATGCTCCGTTAAAAAAATGCAGAACTAAGAACAGATATAGCCCTTGGTTCACTCCAGACCTGACTGCCCTCGACCAGCACAAAAACATCCTGTGGCGGACTGCAATAGCATCGAATAGTCCCCGCGATATGCAACTGTTCAGGGAAGTCAGGAACCAATACACGCAGTCAGTCAGGAAAGCTAAGGCCAGCTTCTTCAGGCAGAAATTTGCATCCTGTAGCTCCAACTCCAAAAAGTTCTGGGACACTGTGAAGTCCATGGAGAACAAGAGCACCTCCTCCCAGCTGCTCACTGCACTGAGGCTAGGTAACATGGTACCACTGATAAATCCATGATTATCGAAAACTTCAACATGCATTTCTCAACGGCTGGCCATGCCTTCCGCCTGGCTACTCCAACCTCGGCCAACAGCTCCGCCCTCCCCGCAGCTACTCGCCCAAGCCTCTCCAGGTTCTCCTTTACCCAAATCCAGATAGCAGATGTTCTGAAAGAGCTGCAAAACCTGGACCCATACAAATCAGCTGGGCTTGACAATCTGGACCCTCTATTTCTGAAACTATCCGCCGCCATTATCGCAACCCCTATTACCAGCCTGTTCAACCTCTCTTTCATATCGTCTGAGATCCCCAAGGATTGGAAAGCTGCCGCAGTCATCCCCCTCTTCAAAGGGGGAGACACTCTGGACCCAAACTGTTACAGACCTATATCCATCCTGCCCTGCCTATCTAAGGTCTTCGAAAGCCAAGTCAACAAACAGGTCACTGACCATCTCGAATCCCACCGTACCTTCTCCTCTGTGCAATCTGGTTTCCGAGCCGGTCACGGGTACACCTCAGCCACGCTCAAGGTACTAAACGATATCATAACCGCCATCGATAAAAGACAGTACTGTGCAGCCGTCTTCATCGACCTTGCCAAGGCTTTCGACTCTGTCAATCACCATATTCTTATCGGCAGACTCAGTAGCCTCGGTTTTTCTGATGACTGCCTTGCCTGGTTCACCAACTACTTTGCAGACAGAGTTCAGTGTGTCAAATCGGAGGGCATGTTGTCCGGTCCTCTGGCAGTCTCTATGGGGGTGCCACAGGGTCCAATTCTCGGGCCGACTCTTTTCTCTGTATATATCAATGATGTTGCTCTTGCTGCGGGCGATTCCCTGATCCACCTCTACGCAGACGACACCATTCTATATACTTCCGGCCCGTCCTTGGACACTGTGCTATCTAACCTCCAAACGAGCTTCAATGCCATACAACACTCCTTCCGTGGCCTCCAACTGCTCTTAAACGCTAGTAAAACCAAATGCATGCTTTTCAACCGTTCGCTGCCTGCACCCGCACGCCTGACTAGCATCACCACCCTGGATGGTTCCGACCTTGAATATGTGGACATCTATAAGTACCTAGGTGTCTGGCTAGACTGTAAACTCTCCTTCCAGACTCATACCAAACATCTCCAATCGAAAATCAAATCTAGAGTCGGCTTTCTATTCCGCAACAAAGCCTCCTTCACTCACGCCGCCAAACTTACCCTAGTAAAACTGACTATCCTACCGATCCTCGACTTCGGCGATGTCATCTACAAAATTGCTTCCAACACTCTACTCAGCAAACTGGATGCAGTTTATCACAGTGCCATCCGTTTTGTCACTAAAGCACCTTATACCACCCACCACTGCGACCTGTATGCTCTAGTCGGCTGGCCCTCGCTACATATTCGCCGCCAGACCCACTGGCTCCAGGTCATCTACAAGTCCATGCTAGGTAAAGCTCCGCCTTATCTCAGTTCACTGGTCACGATGGCAACACCCACCCATAGCACGCGCTCCAGCAGGTGTATCTCACTGATCACCCCTAAAGCCAACACCTCATTTGGCCGCCTTTTGTTCCAGTTCTCTGCTGCCTGTGACTGGAACGAATTGCAAAAATAGTTGAAGTTGGAGACTTTTATCTCCCTCACCAACTTCAAACATCTGCTATCCGAGCAGCTAACCGATCGCTACAGCTGTACATAGTCTATCGGTAAATAGCCCACCCATTTTTACCTACCTCACCCCCATACTGTTTTTATTTATTTACTTTTCTGCACACCAATATCTCTACCTGTACATGACCATCTGATCATTTATCACTCCAGTGATAATCTACAAAATTGTAATTATTCACCTACCTCCTCATGCCTTTTGCACACAATGTATATAGACTCCCTTTTTTTCTACTGTGTTATTGACTTGTTAATTGTTTACTCCATGTGTAACTCTGTGTTGTCTGTTCACACTGCTATGCTTTATCTTGGCCAGGTCGCAGTTGCAAATGAGAACTTGTTCTCAACTAGCCTACCTGGTTAAATAAAAAGGTGAAAAAAATAATAATATAATATCCAGCATTGTAAAGTGGCTAAAGGAGTTGTTCTTCTGACCGGTCTCCATTCTATCCCAACTCCACTTCTAACTTAAGACACATAAAATACCTCCCGTTTTGTATTTATTAATAGGCCTACCTACAGATCAGACATGCGCCCACCTGTGAGAGACAGCCTGTCTGGGATGTGCATGCTATAGGAAGCGGGACGCTCAGCACGCCCCTGCCTCGCCTCTTCCCCTCCCTGTCCCATGCCTGGCCCCACTCTCAGCCGGTCCGGGACACGCATCTTCTGGTTGATGGCCTCAGAGAAGACGGGATCACGGCCGCCACGCACCTGGGAAACGTCACCCCGAAACCCCGAAGAGGCCATGGTAGCTCTATCAGCTGCTGTGGTAAGTAAAAAATGTGTCACAACTTTTGAAATCTCTGAAAAGACTATACTACCCCTGTAAGACTATAGTTGGATGGAGTTAGCTAGCTGATTAGGCAACAGGATTAGTCAAATTTGAGTATATTGGTTTTCCTGCAGTGTGGATTAGCTGTAACTATCACTTAATCTAGGGGCATGTAAAGTCAAAGCAGATGGCAGGCAGCTCAATTAATTTCAATTCGATGTGAGAATTACGTAGCTAGGTATTAAACACCACTAGGTATTGAATTTGAGTTCTTGTTCATACATCAAAGTATTTATGTCTGGATAACTATGGCTGAAGACAATTGTTGTAGGTCGTCAAAATAGATGTGAGAAAAACTAATAATAAGTCTCTAGCTAAATCAACAAATTGGTTCATGTAAACCAGTGTTGACATATTTGTGGCCAGTCAGCTAGCAAGCATAGCCATCTAGCCTGAAAGAGCTGTCAACTAACGTTAACATTGAAAATAAGAATTTGTTCTTAACTGACTTGCCTAGTTAAATAAAAGGACAAATAAAAAACCTATTTAGCTTGCATGCTAACTGATATGCTAGCGACTAAAGCTACTTGTTAGCTGGCCAAAGAGCGCTGACCTGCAAGTTACTCCTCAGGTCAGTCATCTTTCTTAGCTACTTGTTGCACTCAAAACACCAAGGGCTATGGCTACAAAGGGGCTAACGCGCTAGCTACTAATCTATTTTCCATCATCATGCTTTGATCATTATCCTGTTCTCGTCACACTTTCTACATCAAAATAACCCAAATAAATTCAAAATATAGCTAGATAGAAAGATGACTGACCTGGGGAGTAACTTGTAGGTCAGCGCTCTTTGGCCAGCTAACTAGTAGCTTTAGTCATTGGCTTATCAGTTAGCATGCAAGCTAAATCTGATGGTCAAATTGGTCAACTAAATCCGCAGCAATGTTGACAATATCTTTGACAACGTAGCTACACAGTTGATCCACACCAAATATGTATCTAGCTCCCTAAACTTTTTTTTAGAAAGTTGACATTAGGCGACCCTACTTACCTTCACTGCGAAGCGCTGCAAAAATGTTGACAACAGACCGCCCCCTTTCGCTGTGTTGACGCACGCAACCGTCTGTGATTGGTGGGTTAGGGAAATTGACATGTCTTCATAAATCCATTTTACAGGCTCAAACATTATGGATATTAAAATACTCTTTATTGATTTAAAGTTTACTTTCTGTAACGGTGAATGGTCTTCAATTGTAAGCTAGGCCTGTCAACTATTTCAAATGGGCATTTTATTCAACAGCAAATACGAGACAGATTACCATTTGCTTCAGTGAACTATCAGGTGTAATAATTTAAAAATTTTAGAATAAAAATGCTTTATGCCAATGTAAAATGTAAAAATGTATTCAACAGCAAATCATCTGGGCAAATAATGTTATTTATATTGCAATAAAATACAAATCAATATCAGTATTCAATGGTAAAGAATGAAAATAAAATACAAAAATAACAACAGGAAACCCATTTAAAAAATAATAATAACACAGTTCTTTATAGTCTTACAGCAGGAAATGTTGTAAAAAGTAATAAGGTGTAGAAAGGTATTTCTTGAAGAAATGTGTGTGCTTGCTTCAGCTGTAGTATGTAGTTTAGTATGGGGAATAACAGTAGTTCCTTTAGCAAGCACATGAATTATTACCATATTATTACTTCTTAATTTCCTGCTATGAGGGTCAGGTCCCACCAACCTTTCTTGCCAAGGCGTTACAGGTAAAACATTAACCTACATCAGTGCAGGATCCTCAGAGGAGGAAGGAGAGAACCAACCTCCTCAGTGAAATTCCCATAAATAAAAATAGTGAAACATTACTAAATAGTGAAAACTATACTAAATATATTCAAATGTCACCAAATAATTGGTTAAAACACACTGTTTTGCAATGAAAGTCTACTGTAACCTCAATAACACTATGTCGGGCAGCACCATGGTGTAGCCAGAGGACAGCTAGTTTCTGTACTCCTCTGGGTACATTGACAATACAAAACCTAGGAGGCTCATGGTTCTCACCCCCTACCATAGACTTAGTAATTATGACTACTTCCGGAGGAGGTCCTCCATCCTATCAGAGCTCTTCCAGCATGAACTGACATGTTGTCCACCCAATCAAAGGATCAGAGAATTAATCTAGTACTGAAAGCATAAGCAACAGCTATCTAGCACTGCAGTGCATAAAATGTGGTGAGTAGTTGACTCAAAGAGAAAGACAATATTTGAACAGTTTTGAACTAATTACATTTATTCAAAAATGAAGGAGAAGAGAAAGAGATAACTAAATGTTGTATTTTTTCCCCTTTCACTTATTTAGCTAGCAAATGCAGCTAGCTAGTTTAGCCTACTCAAACACCCAGCTCAAACAGAGAGGGATGCTATGTTAGCTAGCTGGCTATGGCTATCCAACACTGGAACTCTTCCAAGTCAAGGTAAGCTTTTGGTGTTATTAATTTCTTGCCACTGGAGCCCACCAGTGTAACTGCTAAACTGCTTGCTGCTGACTATATACTGTACTGCATGATTGTAGCAGGTTTACTAACACTTTAGTTCTAATAGCTTTGTTGACTATGACGTAGCAGTTAGCGGTTATCATATGAAAGTTTGGCTTGGAAAGTTTTTTTTCCGCCTGGTCACAGACAGCTGATGTGTTGTACACTGAAGCGCACAAGCGAAGGGAAAAGGTGGGAGGAGGAGAGCGTGTAGATGTGAGAAGGAATTATACAATGATCAAAGGGATCATGCTGTTTGCATGTGGCTGCTATGAAAGTGAACTGTATTGAAGAAGAACTTTTCTTAAACGGAAGCAAACAGAACGAAATGGGGATAAACATACCTGAACTTGTCCAATAGAAACTCTCGTTTGTAGCTGTTGGACTAATGACTGCACCTTAGATCAGCTAGGCGGTGTGCAAGGCAGTATTGAATGTGTCAATATCTGTCACCTTGATTACTCAAACTTCTCTCAACCTGTACACCTAAGTTGTAAACATTCATTCTTAGGCTAGGTTGTAGCAACCTCATGATGTGTATAGGGACATTGAGTATCATGTAGTAGCCCAAACCTATCGATGTTACATTGAGCTGGGTAAATAGAATATGAATGACAGTCATCCAATATGCTGTAATGAAAAGAAGGGCATACTCATAAAAACATATTTGTCCTCCCTCATCTTAAACAGCACTGACCTCCACTGATCTACATTCAATGCAGCTAAGGAACTCTATAATTAGTTCCAAGACTGAAGTTGGATTGGAACACCTTTGGAAATGATCTCAATGGAAACGAGGCACATCCTTCCATTTTGGAGGCAGTGTCTCTGAGTAGACTCCTGGTAGTGTGACTACCGATACAGACGGTGACATCTCAACAAAGCAAATCAAGTTACGTCTTTCAGTATATATTTCCAATATATATATTGTCAAATATGTGAGTCATTGAAAGTGTCAGAGTATGAGGACTTGTGGTGGCGTTTTCATCAAGATTAACATTTTACCTGAGAAAACTTTGTGGACATTCGTGTTTATGCTTTCTTGTGTGCTACTCACGTTGAAGGCATCCATTACAGTTGGCTCACATGTGTTGCTAAATCTCACACCACCACCTGAGACCAGGGCTGAGGTAGGTTATGCAAATTCGCCGGAAAATCATAAATTATGGCATGGGCTGGCTCTCACTGTTCAGTGTAATAAATTACGCTCAATTATTTGATTAAGGCAACGGGTATTGTATTGCCATTCACTTTCCTTTCATCACACTCACAGTTACTATGGAGTTAATCTGATTAATCTGACTGTAATACACAAATAATTGGTAGAAACAGAAAGAAACTAATGCCTGCACAATCGTGTAAATGTTCCTTACTTGCAAAAATGTTGAAGAAAATTACATTTAAACTTAATCTACTACTAGTCTGCGTGGTTTATCCTCCAGCTGCTTGAAATTTGAGACATAATATGCAAAGGAAAGTATTGTTTGCACAACTTTTTAGAGAGCTGGTAGGTATTTGGTTCAGTTTGGCACCTAGGTAAAATTAGTTTTATACATTCGGTTCTCTCGTCAACAGCTATGAACCAAACATGCCAATGAAAATGGAATATTCGAAATCAGAAGAGTATGGAGAACAATCAACATGTTTTTTATTCAGATTTCAATCTTCCAAAATAAATTTTTTAAATGGTGTCGAATTTTCTCCATCCTCCCTGTCACAAAGAAGAAGTTACAGGTCTGTGAGAGCCAGAAATCTTGCTTGTTTGTAGGTGACCAAATACTTATTTTCCACCATAATTTGCAAATAAATTCATAAAAAATCCTACAATGTGATTTTCTGGATTTTTTTCTCATTTTGTCTGATATAGCTGAAGTGTACCTATGATGAAAATTGCAGGCCTCTCTCATCTTTTTAAGTGGGAGAACTTGCATAATTGGTGGCTGACTAAATACTTTTTTGCCCCACTGTAAGTGCTGTAACATGGAAATATGGCCGTGTAAAGGTGTGTAGTAATTTAACCTTTTGTTTTTTGAAAATGATTTGTCACTGATATGAAAGATATGTTCCTTATATTTCCAAAACCGTACCGCAAGCAATGCGTGTTAAAGTTCAGATGAAGCGCTGGAACATGAGAGCCTGATGAGCTGGCTGAAGCGTAGACGCCTGGCGAGGCGTAAAACCCTGGTGATCCGGCTGAGGCCGGCCATGAGATGGGCACCTGCCGAGCAAACCGGGACAAGAAAACCTCTCAAGTCAGCTAGGGCATGGAAGCCTGACGAGCTGTCTTAGGCACCGCCAGTTCCATCGGCCGCGGCCCCCGGACGTGACGTCAGCACCAATTGGAAAGCCAGCACTCCCCGATGCTTCGTTTGATGGCTTCAGGATTCTATAAGGACCGACACTGGATTAGCGAAGCAGGTACGGGGAGTCAACATTTAATAAGGAAGAGACATGGAACAAGACAGGAACAGCGTCAACACACTCGTGACATATGACAATTAATCCTGAAGCGGGGAACAGAGCTTGGGCACAGACAGATATAGGGAAGGTAATGACACAGGTGATTAAGTCCAGGTGAGTCCAATAATTGCCAATGCGTGTGACAGGGGAAGGCAAGTGTCCGTAATGATGGTGGCAGGAGTGCGTAATGCTGGGGAACCTGGCGCCATGGAGTGGGAGCAGGAACAGGTGTGACAGTACCCCCCCCCCCTCTAGGGGCATCACCCTGCGTCACACCTGGGCATTCCTGACGGGCCGGCCCGAGGCCTGGGCGCTGGACAAGCCGGTTGGGGCATAAAAGCTAGACAAACCGGCAGAGGTGTGGGAGCCTGGCGAACCAGCTGAGGCGTGGGAGCCTGACGACCCGGTTGAGGTGTGACAGCCTGATGATCCCACTGGAACATGGGAGCCTGATGAGCCGGAGACGCCTGGCGAGCCGGCTGAGGCATAAAAACCTGGCAATCCGGCTAAGGCCTGTCGAGGGATGGATGCCTGCAGAGCCAACCGGGACAAGAAAACCTCTCGAGCTAACTAGGGCATGGAAGCCCAACGAGCTGGCTTAGGCACCACTGATTCCATCGGCTGCGGCCCCCAGATCTAACGTCACCAACAACCAGAAAGCCAGCACTTCCCGATGCTTCATTTGATGGCTTCAGGATTCTATAAGGACCGACGCTGGATTAGAGAAGCGGGTACAGGGAGTCAACATTTAATAAGGAAGAGACAGGGAACAAGACAGGACCAGCGTCAGCACACAGGTAACACAACGACATACAACAATTAATCCTGAAGCGGGGAACAGAGCTTGGGAACTGACAGATATAGGTGAGGTAATGACACAGGTGATTGAGTCCAGGTGAGTCAAATAATTGCTTATGCGCGTGACAGGGGAAGGCAGGTGTGCGTAATGATGGTGGCAGGAGTGCGTAATGCTGGGGAGCCTGGTGCCTTCGAGTGCCAGCGAGGAGGAACAGGAGCAGGCTTGACACTTACACAATTTTCACCATCACAATGAATAAAATAATAATATACTGTTAATTACACACAGCCTTTGTATGCTTTTTGAGAATATGTTGAGTTACAGTGCCTTCAGAAAGTATTCAGACCCCTTTACTTTTTCCAGATTTTGTTAAGTTACAGCCTTATTTTAAAATGTATTAAATAGTTATTTTTCCCTCATCAATCTACACACAATAATCCATATTGACAAAGCAAAAACAGGCGCCAAGGAGGGGGAGCAGGAGCAGGCGTGACAAAAAAGTAACGGTTTATATCGTAAGAGTGACAGAGGGTTGAGGAGGAGGCTTCTATTGAAGTGCTGCGCATCTTGTTAAAACATGCATTATCTGAATTAGGCCCACATAATTATACCTATGGAGGAGCGGCTTCTATGAAGGAACTTTGAATGTCTTTGAACTTCTGAGAGAGCATAACGTTGGACCAAAGCTAGCTAGCTAACAAGCTTGTTTGGGCAGTGCGGCACCAGAATTCAAATAAAAACACGTCTTACCATTTTGTAGTTAATAAATCCAAACGGGATGACTATAGTATCCTTAATATCTCTTTGTAATTTCTGAATCACGCTTGTAATGTCAGTCGCTTGTCATGTCTGTCGGCTACAGTAGTCTATACTTCGGAGGGGGAGGGGCACGCACACACACAGGCAAAGATTTTCAGCTGGCAGGCAGACACTGGAATACGTTTCTGAGTGACAGAGTGAGGGCTTTGCATAGGCAATTTGTCGCATTTTTTTGTGGGACTAGAAAAAATGCCTGGAACGCAAAATAACGTTATTAATTAACGGACACCCATGTTTTTTAAATAACAGTATAGATCACTTTCATTCCCGTTCCAGATTCTGATTCTGTTCCTTTCATTCTTTTCCGGTTTTTGGTTCTGTTCCCTGAACCAGTTCCAAGCCCTGACGACCGGTATTCCATTCATAATGTAACCTAAAGAAGTGCAATATATCATATTAAATGAAGTGTCACAGATTTACGTACAGAATAAAATAATTGCCCTGAGACCACGTTGCATACACACATTTATTTCTTTATTTTATTTTACCTTTATTTAACCAGGTAGGCAAGTTGAGAACAAGTTCTCATTTACAATTGCGACCTGGCCAAGATAAAGCAAAGCAGTTCGACAGATACAACGACACAGAGTTACACATGGAGTAAAACAAACATACAGTCAATAATACAGTAAAAAAAAGTCTATATACAATGTGAGCAAATGAGGTGAGATGAACACTCAAGTCAACAAACTATTGCCAGGCATACAAAAAGTACTAAAATGTATGCACTCACTACTGTAAGTCGCTCTGGATAAGAGCGTCTGCTAAATGACAAAGACTTAAAATGTACATTGTGTCATAAAATGTCGGCCCCAGTTTCATGGTTCTTCACTTTACTTCACTCCTTTTTGTAGCTTTTGAGCAGCAACTAGGCAACTCTCTGAGTTCTTTGTGGTCTGGCTTTGTTTTTAAAAATGTTAAATTGCTAAATCTTCCCAGTACAGTACAGCCCATTTCCAACAATAATCATTTTTGGTCACACAAATTCCGAAGAGTATAGTGAACAGAGAACCGACTTGTCGGGCTGAATCTTAATTTAAGAAGCATGCCCGTCAGTCACTTGATCTCAAATTAAGATTTCGCCCTGGCACTCTGGTCAAACAATGGTGCAAGGTATCTTTGGATGTGTCTGTTGGAACGTATCATTTAGCCTGCTGTAGATCCAGCCTTGTTTTCTTTGCAATGACAATTTTCTGTGGAGTTCCAGTCCAATGCAGAGGCCACTCTCTCTAGTATTTAGTCTCTCTCCAGCTGTGCTGGCTGGTTTCCATTAGGCAGCCACTTTTTTCATTTTTTTATTTCACCTTTATTTAACCAGGTAGGCTAGTTGAGAACAAGTTCTCATTTGCAACGGCGACCTGGCCAAGATAAAGCATAGCAGTGTGAACAGACAACAACACAGAGTTACACATGGAGTAAACAATAAATAATAAACAAGTCAATAATATAGCAGAAAAAAAAGAATCTATATACATTGTGTGCAAAAGGCATGAGGAGGTAGGCAATAAATAGGCCATAGGAGTGAATAATTACAATTTAGCAGAATAACACTGGAGTGATAAATGATCAGATGAACATGTGCAAGTAGAGATACTGGTGTGCAAAAGAGCAGAAAAGTAAATAAAGCAGCGATCGGTTAGCTGCTCAGATAGCAGATGTTTAAAGTTGGTGATGGAGATAAAAGTCTCCAACTTCAGAGATTTTTGCAATTCGTTCCAGTTGCAGGCAGCAGAGAACTGGAAGGAAAGGCGGCCAAATAAGGTTTTGGCTTTAGGGATGATCAGTGAGATACACCTGCTGGGACCTAGGCCACAGAAGGCTCAGGGGAGTGTCGCCCATCATCACCCAGCTGCCGAACAGGGCAGGAGCGCCACATCCCATCCCACAATGTACTCTGCGCGCTCCCAGCTGCTCATGGGAACAGCGCTGGCTGTCGGCCCTCGGGGCCTAATCAATCCAGTCAGGGAAAAGTATGGTGGGTTGTTCCTTCACCACAAACATCTCTGTCAGTGGTAAGAAACTTATCAATGGCATCTCTGATATTAGCATATGCTGTGTTAGCGAGGTCCCAACAAACTAGGCTGATTAGACCACTTAGCCTTCATTTGAGTCCTCCGCTGCATTTACTCAGTGCTTAATGATGTTTCAGGTTCTTTCATACCAGCCCCTAAGCTTTCATCTCTTCTCTCCAGGCCAGATATCTTGACCTTGGTATTCTAAAGCACTTATTGTAGTCCACACAAATTGCTCAATTACTTTATATTGTTTTGTTCCCTTCCCTTACCTTGAAAAGAGTCAATGGTCCAGGAGAGAGTGTGATACACATTCTGAATTTGTTTGTATGTTCTGTGTTTTCCTGAGTAGCATTTTCAGGAAAAGTATGGATACCTAAAGGAGGAGGAGGATCACCAACACAATGATATTGATGTCAACAAAGCTCTCAGGTAGAATCAGCCTGGCATCATTCAACCACCAGAAAAATAACTTTACAGTAATAATTTTAAATTAGGGAAACATTTAGTCGAGTGTCGTCAACGATTGATTACAATATATTGGTTGTAATTAAAGGAGATGTTATGTACATTTTTCATAGACTTTGTGTACTTTTGTGTATTTTTTCTCAGAATACCAAATCTTAGGAAAAACATTCTCAGTGAAAATGTCTTGGTGTTGTGTTGACATAGTTGTGTTGACCATTCCCATTCTGCAGTTGCATGAAAGCATGCCTCTGCTTTCACAGTTGCACTGGGAGTTAACAAATATTTGGAGAAGAAAAGCATGCCTCATTTAAAATATTTATCTAAATGTATTGCATGTTTATGTTCTATCAGCAAAGCAAAAGCTTGATTTCCCTAATAGAAGAAACAGTCTGGCTGGGGTCTTTGACAATTTTTAGAGGTACTGGATGGCAAGCAGCTTTGCCCCAGTGATGTACTGGGCCGTACGCACTACCCTCTGAAGTGCCTTGCGGTAGGAGGCCGAGCAATTGCCGTACCAGATCGGATGCTCTCGATGCTGCAGAACTTTTTGAGGATCTCAGGACCCATGCCAAATCTTTTTAGTTTCCTGAGGGGAAATAGGCTTTGTCGTGCCCTCTTCATGACTGTCTTGGTGTGTTTGGACCAATCTAGTTTGTTGTTGATGTGGACACCAAGGAATTTGAAGCTCTCAACCTGCTCCACTACAGCCCCGTCAATGAGAATGGGGACGTGCTCGGTGCTCCTTTTCCTGTAGTCCACAATCATCTCCTTAGTCTTTGTTACGTTGAGGGATAGGTTGTTATTCTGGCACCATCCGGCCAGGTCTCTGATCTCCTCCCTATAGGCTGTCTCGTTGTTGTCGGTGATCAGGCCTACCACTGTTGTGTCGTCAGGAAACTTAATGATGGTTTTGGAATCGTGCCTGGCCATGCAGTCGTGGGTGAACAAGGAGTACAGGAGGGGACTGAGCACTCACCCCTGGGGAGCTCCAGTGTTGAGGATCAGCGTGGCAGATGTGATGCTACCTACCCTCACCACCTGGGAGCGGCCTGTCAGGAAATCCAGGATCCAGTTGCAGAGGGAGGTGTTTAGTCCCAGGATCCTTAGCTTGGTGATGAGCTTTGAGGGTACTATGGTGTTGAACGCTGGGCTGTAGTCAATGAACAGCATTCTCACATAGGTATTCCTTTTGTCCAGGTGGGAAAGGACAGTGTGGAGTGCAATAGAGATTGCATCATCTGTGGATCTGTTTGGGCGGTATGCAAATTGAAGTGGGTCTAGGGTTTATGGGATAGTGGTGTTGATGTGAGCCATTACCAGCCTTTCAAAGCACTTCATGGCTATGGACGTGAGTGCTACAGGTCTGTAGTCATTTAGGCAGGTTGCCTTTGTGTTCGAGGGCACAGGGACCGTGGTAGTCTGCTTGAAGCATGTTGGTATTACAGACTCAATCAGAGACATGTTGAAAATGACAGTGAAGACACCTGCCAGTTGGTCAGCACATGCTCGGAGCACACGTCCTGGTAATCCATCTGGCCCCGCAGCCTTGTGTATGTTGACATGTTTAAAGGTCTTACTCACATCGGCTACGGAGAGTGTGATCACACAGACGTCCGGTACAGCTGATGCTCTCATGCATGCCTCAGTGTTGCTTGCCTCGAAGCGAGTATAGAAGTGATTTAGCTCATCTGGTAGGCTCGTGTCACTGGGCAACTCGCGGCTATGCTTCCCTTTGTAGTCTGTAATAGTTTGCAAGCCCTGCCATATCCGACGAGCATGTGGCGGTGTAGTTTGATTCAATCTTAGCCCTGTATTGACGCTTTGCCTGTTTGATGGTTCGTCGCAGGGCATAGCGGGATTTCTTGTAAGCTTCCGGGTTAGAGTCCCGCACCTTGAAAGCGGCAGCTCTACCCTTTAGCTCAGTACGAATGTTGCCTGTATTCCATGGCTTCTGGTTGGGGTATGTACGTACAGTCACTGTGGGGACGACGTCCTCAATGTACTTATTGATGAAGCCAGTGACTGATGTGGTGTATTCCTCAATGTCATCGGAAGAATCCCGGAACATGTTCCAGTCTGTGATAGCAAAGCAGCCCTGTAGTTTAGCATCTGCTTCATCTGACCATTTTTTATAGACCGAGTCATTGGTGCTTCCTGCTTTAATTTTTGCTTGTAAGCAGGAATCAGGAGGATAGAGTTGTGGTCAGATTTACCAAATGGAGGGCGAGGGAGAGCTTTGTACACGTCTGTGTGTGGAGTACAGGTGATCTAGAATTTTTTTCCCTCTGCTTGCACATTTAACATGTTGATAGAGATTTGGTAGAACTGATTTAAGTTTCCATGCATTAAAGTCTCCGGCCACTAGGAGCGCCACCTCTGGGTGAGTGGTTTCTTGTTTGCTTATTTCCTTATACAGCTGACTGAGTGCGGTCTTAGTGCCAGCATCTGTCTGTGGTGGTAAATAAACTGCCTCGAGAAGTATAGCTGAGAACTCTCTAGGCAAGTAGTGTGGCCTGCAGTTTATCACAATATACACTACTTCAGGTGAGCAAACTCTAGAGACTTCCTTAGATTTTGTGCACCAGCTGTTGTTTACAAATATGCACAGACCGCTCCACCTAATCTTACCGAAGTGTGCTGTTCTATCCTGCCGGTGCAGCGGGTATCCTGCTGGCTAAATATCCATGTCGTCATTCAGCCACGATTCCGTGAAGCATAGGATATTACAGTTTTTGATGTCCCGTTGGTAGGATATTCGTGATCTTACCTCGTCTAGTTTATTGTCCAATGAATGCACATTGGCGAGTAAGCTTCCCTCTGCGTCGCTTCCTTTTGAGAATAATTGGGATGTCTTCCCTGTGGGGTGTTTGGAGAATATTGTGTGAGTCCTGCTTGTTGTTGTTGAAGAAATCTTTGTCTAATCTGAGGTGAGTGATTGCTGTCCTGATATCCAGAAGCTCTTTTCTTCCGTAAGATACGATTGCAGACACATTATGTACAAAATAATTTACAAATATCGCGAAAAAAACACAATTGGTTAGGAGACTGTAAAACGGCGGCCATCTCCTCCGGCGCCATTTTTGATAGGTATCAGTCTGGTGTTTTCTGTAATGACCTTAGTGATCACTGTTTTACAGCCTGTGTTCGTAATGGCTGCTCAGTGAAACGACCCGTCCTGATTTGACATAGACGCTTGCTAAAAAACTTTAATGAGCAGGCCTTCCTTCATGAACTGGCCTCTGTAAAATGGAATAGAATCAGCTTGATCCCCTCTGTCGAAGACGCTTGGACGCTTCTTTAAAAACAGGTTCAGCCCCTATTTCGACCGTGATCTTGCAGAGTTACTCCACCTCAAGCATTGAATTTGGCGAAAGGCTCGGCACACGCATACTCAAGCTGACTGGCTATCGTTCAGGCAAATGAGAAATAAGTGCACTCAGGCTATCCGGAAGGCCAAGTTAGTTACTTTAAGGAGCAGTTCTCTCTATGTGGGTCTAACCCCAACAAGTTCTGGAAAACGGTTAAAGACCTGGAGAATAAACCCTCCTACTCACAGCTGCCCATGTCCCTTAATGTTGATGATGTGGTTGTTACTGACAAGAAGCACATGGCTGAGCTCTGTAATCATTAAGTCAGGACTCCTATTTGACTCAGCCATGCCTCCTTGCCCGTCCAACATTTCCTCATCTCCCACCCCTTCTAATGCGACTATCCCTGATACTCATCCCTCTTTTTCCCCTCCCCCGCTACAAAGTTTTCCCCTGCAGTCAGTCACTGAGACCGAGGTGCTAAAGGAGCTCCTTAAACTTGACCCCAAAAAAACATTTTGGTCAGATGGTTTAGACCCTTTCTTCTTTAAGGTTGCTGCCCTTATCGTCGCCAAGCCTCTCTCTCTGTTCTGGGGAGATTCCCATTGCTTGGAAATCAGCCACAGTTCGTCCTTTATTTAAAGGAGGAGATCAAGCTGATCCTAACTGTTATAGGCCTATTTCTATGTTGCCCTGTTTATCAAAAGTGTTGGAAAAACTTGTCAATAATCAACTGACTGGCTTTCTTAATGTCTACAGTATTCTCTCGGTTATGCAATCTGGTATCCGCTCAGGTTATGGATGTGCCACTGCAACATTAAAGGTCTTCAATGATGTCACCATTGCCCTTGATTCTAAGCAATACTGTGCTGCTATTTTTATTGACATGGCCAAATCTTTTGATACGGTAGACCATTCCATTCTTGTGGCCTGGCTAAGGAGTATTGGTGTCTCTGAGGGGTCTTTGGCCTGGTTTGCTAACTACCTCTCTCAAAGAATGCAGTGTATAAAGTCATAAAATCTGCTTTCTCAGCCACTGCCTGTCACCAAGGGAGTACCCCAAGGCTCAATCCTATGCCCCACACACTTCTGATTTTACATCAACAACATAACTCAGTAGGAAGCAGTAGGAAGCTCTCTCATCCATTTAGATGCAGATGATACAATCCCTCCCCGGATTTAGTGTTAAATGCTCCACAACAAAGCTTTCTTAGTGTCCAACAAGCTTTCACTATCCTTAACCTTGTTCGGAACACCTCCAAAAACAAAGGTCATGTGGTTTGGTAAGAAGAATGCCCGTCTTCCCACAGGTGTTATCACTACCTCTGAGGGTTTAGAGCTTGAGGTAGTCACCTCATACAAGTACTTGGGAGTAAGGCTAGATGGTGCACTGTCCTTCTCTCAGCACATATCAAAGCTGCAGGCTAAAGTTAAATCTAGACTTGGTTTCCTGTATCGTAACCGCTCCTCTTTCACCCCAGCTGACAAATTAACCCTGATTCAGATGACCATCCTACCCATGCTAGATTACGGAGACATAAATGATAGATTGGCAGGTAAGGGTGCTCTCGAGCGGCTAGATGTTCTTTACCATTCGACCATCAGATTCACCACCAATGCTCCTTATAGGACACATCACTGCACTCTATACTCCTCTGTAAATTGGTCATCTCTGTATACCTGTCGCAAGACCCACTGGTTGATGCTTATTTATAAAACCCTCTTAGGCCTCACCTCCCCCTTATCTGAGATATCTACTGCAGCCCTCATTTTCCACATACAACACCAGTTCTGCCAGTCACATTCTGTTAAAGGTCCCCAAAGCACACACATCCCTGGATCGCTCTTCTTTTCAGTTCGCTGCAGCTAGCGACTGGAGCGAGCTTCAACAAACACTCAAACTGGACAGTTTTATCTCAATCTCTTCATTCAAAGACTCAATCATGGACACTCTTACTGACAGTTGTGGCTGCTTTGTATGATGTGTTGTTGTCTCTACCTTCGTGCTGTTTACTTTGCCCAATAATGTTTGTTCCATGTTTTGTGCTGCTACCATGTTATGTTGCTACCATGCTGTGTTATCATGTGTTGCTGCCTTGCTATGTTGTTGTCTTTAGGTCTCTCTTTATGCAGTGTTGTCTCGCGATGTGTGTTTTGTCCTATATTTATTGTATTTATAAAAATATATATATATCTCCCAGGCCCCGTCCCCGAAGGGGCCTTGGAGATATATATGCCGGTATGCCGTCATTGTATATGACGGTACGCCGTCATTGTAAATAATAATTTGTTCTTAACCGACTTGCCTAGTTAAAAAGGTTAAATAAACATTCCAATTTTTTAAAACTCTTAAGTCCCAGGCAGTGTAGTATGTAGGCTATCTACACACAGCCATTTATAACTTTAGGGTATTATCCAATCTACACTTGTGTGCCGGGGAGCACATTTTAAATTAGATATACTCTGAGAACCACTGCCTAAATGGTTAAGATATTCACTCTCTCCAATAAGCCTCCTGTAAGCTGCCCAGGCCCACATGGAGGCTGTCCGACACATCTTCACAGTGTGAGAGATAAGCATACATGCTCAGTGGTAAATGGAGCTGGTTTTAGGTAACAGGGTGCTGGTGGTCTGGATGGAGAAACGTGTCATTCCACACAGACCCTGGAGTGATTGGATAACACTAGAAGAATGCGTCATACCGTCCACTTTTCCAGCATCTAGTTGATACCTGACAGCTGCCACCTGCAATTACTGGAAAGGGAAGTTTTATTTGACCTGAAGATATTTGACCTGGAGCCTAAATTTGAACTGGATATTGGAAGACAATTTATGCAAGTTAGGCACTGTCTTTGTCCCAGATGAAACTATGGATTTTTAACAGTAATGTCAATGGGCAAGATGCTGTACATTTCAGGGGAAGAACATTGTGGCATTCTTTCAAATGTTAGTGTGGTAAGGAATAAAGTTGTATCTTTCTATCCATCCATTTAGTGAGGGCAGCCAACAGAAGTCATGTTTGAGAACCAGAGAGAAACAAGCTATTGCTATCAAGGCACAAGGCAAGACCCAAATGCAGACAGGAGGCAGATGGTTGGAGTCTTGTTTATTAATCCAAAGGGGTAGGCAAGAGAACAGTTGTGGACAGGGAAAAAGGTCAAAACCAGATCAGAGTCCAGGAAGTACAGAGTGGCAGGTACAAAGTCCAGAACAGGCAAATGTCAAGACTAGAAAAAGGATAATGCAAAAAGCAGGTGAACAGGAAAACCGCTGGTTGACTTAGAAACATACAAAACAAACTGACACAGGAAACACGGGGATAAATACACTGGGGAAAATAAGCAACACCTGGAGGGGGTGGAGACAATCACAAGGACAGGTGAAACAGATCAGGGTGTGACAATTGCACCATCAACTCATCATGCCTCATTGGTGAGGCATGATGGAAGCACACTTTAAACATTGAGAGATACATTATATTTGGTGTGCTTGAAATAACACAAATATTATGTGTCCAAGACCACATTTTGGGGAGTTTCATATATACTTGTTCAAAAGAGGGACAAGACTAGTAAACCGGTTCAACCATGTAGGTAGAAACAAAGTGAATGTTTTTTGGGTTTTCCACAAGCCTTTGAAATGTGTTATCACACTCTGGCTCTAAGCTCGTATAGGTGAAGAAGACCAACTCTTCCCACCTTTGTTTTTTTTTGTCTTGCTTGATTGAATGTGTCTTATTGGGACACAAGGCCTCGGCTGCGTTCAATTTACAAGGTTATTTTTCTCATATTAAAGATACATGGAGTTGTTTTGACACACAAAAAAATCCTACACAGCAGGAGCTCTTCTGAGTTGTTTACATTTTCTAAAGTTGTGTCATTGCTGTTCTGCATTTAATTGAGCTCAAATCACAAGTAATGCGATAAACATGACCCTCTTTGCTCTTATCCAAAGGATTCACCCTTGTTAAAAATTAAACACTCACATTCCCATTACTGTAATCGTGGATCTAGAACCATTCTCCAACTTCCTGAAATGTGCAATCTCTGTCCATCTCTCTATCTCTCTCTGTCTCCTCGTTCCCTCTTATCCTCCTATCTCCCAGCTGCATGAATGACAATTTGAATCTTACTCAGCACAACAGTGATCCCATCACCGGGTGCTAGTGACCCATTTATCTACTCTTCTTTGTCATGAGTCCCCCTTGCTCCTCTATTTTAATCAATCCATCTCATCTCTCTGCAGGCGGGAGGTGGCAGAAGCATCACCTGATCTACCGGGTGGTGAACTGGCCTGGCAACCCCTCTCGGGGTCAGGTGGCCCTAGCCGTACAAAAGGCTTTTCAGCTGTGGAGCAAGGTGTTGGCCCTGACCTTCAAAAGAGGTCACCCAGGGGTCAGCTGACATTCGGCTGGCCTTCTACAAGGGGGAGCACAACGACAGCAAGGGCAACGCCTTTGATGGTCCAGGTGGGGAGTATAGCAGTATAAGGTTTAGTAGGGGTTTGACATTTTGATTGAATCCTGACAGATCAAAGTTTACCTGAAGGAAAGGAGAAGGCATTTTCAAACAGGGCAATTTCCAAAGACCAATTGGTTTCAGCTGTGAAAGATCTCTTTCGGAACTAGCCCCAGCTGTCACAATGTTCACTTGCTTACAGATTCATCTTGCCTGGTCTGAGAACAGCCCCTAGCCTCTACTGCTTAATTATTTTGAGATCTAAAGGGACCAGATAGTCATAAAAAACATGGTGATGGTTCCACGTAGCTTGAAAATGGGAGTCGAGAAGCTTCCACCATATTTCTTAAACATGGTTGACTCCTTCAGATCTCCACAGTTTGAGGGGGTGGGGCAAGAGGTTGTTTTGGGACGCTTCTCTACCACCACTGAAACCTCTCTATGTTTTTGTTTTTACCCCCAGGAGGCGCCCTAGCTATGCCTTCTTCCCGAGGGGAGGCTCACTTTGACATGGCAGAGCGCTGGACACTGAACGGCTGCAAGGGCCACAACCTGTTCATGGTCAGTGCCCACGAGGTGGGCCACACGCTGGGCCTGGATCATGCTCTCATGTCTCCCTACTACTAGAAGCTGGGGAAAGCCACGGTGCTGAGCTGGGATGACATCACTGCCGTACAGCAGCTTTAGCGAGCGAGGAAGCCATTAAAAAGTAGATTGGAATTTGATTTTGAACCAGTCACTTTACATGCCCAAAAATTAGAGTAGAAGAGAAAACATGTGGAGGTAATAATCAGTGGTCAGGTAGAGGAAGAAACAAGATTACATGAGGGAGTGGATATTTAAAAAAAATAATTATTCACCTTTATTCAACCAGGTAGGCTAGTTGAGAACAAGTTCTCATTTGCAACTGCGACCTGGACAAAATAAAGCAAAGCAGTGTGACACAGACAACAACACAGAGTTACACATGGAGTAAACCATAAACAAGCCAATAACACAAACAAGTCAATGACACAGGAGAAAAAAGAAAGTCTATATATAGTGTGTGCAAAAGGCATGAGGAGGTCGGCAATAAATAGGCCATAGGAGCGAATAATTACAATTTAGCAGATTAACACTGGAGTGATAAATGAGCAGATGATGATGTGCAAGTAGAGATACTGGTGTGCAAAAGAGCATAAAATAAAATAAAAACAGTATGGGGATGAGGTAGGTAGATTGGGTGGGCTATTTACAGATGGACTATGTACAGCTGCAGCGATTGGTTAGCTGCTCATATAGATGATGTTTAAAGTTGGTGAGGGAAATAAAAGTCTCCAACTTCAGGGATTTGCTGAGTAGAGTGTTGGAAGCTATTTTGTAGATGACATCGCCGAAGTCGAGGATCGGTAGGATAGTCAGCTTTACTAGGTTAAATTTGGCGACGTGAGTGAAGGAGGCTTTGTTGCGAAATATACAGCCGATTCTAGATTTGATTTTGGATTGAAGATGTTTATTATGAGTCTGGAAGGAGAGTTTACAGTCTAGCCAGACACCTAGGTATTTATAGTTGTCCACATATTCTAGGTCGGAACCGTCCAGGGTGGTGATGCTAGCCAGGTCGATGAAGACGGCTGCACAGTACTGTCTTTTATCGATGGCGGTTATGATATCGTTTAGTACCTTGAGCGTGTCTGAGGTGCACCCGTGCCCGGCTTGGAAGCCGGATTGCACAGCGGAGAAGGTACAGTGGGATTCGAGATGGTCAGTGACCTGTTTATTAACTTGGCTTTCGAAGACTTTAGATAGGCAGGGCAGGATGGATATAGGTTTGTAACAGTTTGGGTCTAGAGTGTTACCCCCTTTGAAGAGGGGGATGACTGCGGCAGCTTTCCAATTTTTAGGGATCTCGGACGATACGAAAGAGAGGTTGAACATGCTGGTAATGGGGGTTGCAACAATGGCGGCGGATAGTTTCAGAAATAGAGGGTCCAGATTGTCTAGCCCAGCTGATTTGTACGGGTCCAGGTTTTTCAGATCTTTCAGAACATCTGCTGTCTGGATTTGGGTAAAGGAGAAGCTGGGGAGGCTTGGGCGAGTAGCTGTGGGGGAGGCGGAGCTGTTGGCCGGGGTTGGAGTAGCCAGGAGGAAGGCATGGCCAGCCTTTGAGAAATGCTTATTGAAATGTTCGATTATCATGGATTTATCAGTGGTGACCGTGTTACCTAACCTCAGTTCAGTGGGCATCTGGGAGGAGGTGCTCTTGTTCTCCATGGACTTTACAGTGTCCCAGAACTTTTTAGAGTTAGAGCTACAGAATGCCAATTTCTGCTTGAAAAAGGTAGCCTTTGCTTTCCTGACTGACTGCGTGTATTGGTTCCTGACTTCCCTGAACTGTTGCATATCGTGGGTACTATTCGATGCTATTGCAGTCCGCCACAGGATGTTTTTGTGCTGGTCGAGGGCAGTCAGGTCTGGAGTGAACCAAGGGCTATATCTGTTCTTGGTTCTGCATTTGTTGAACGGGGCATGCTTATCTAAGATGGTGAGGAAATTACTTTTAAAGAATGACCAGGCATCCTCGACTGACGGGGTGAGGTCAATATCCTTCCAGGATACCCGGGCCAGGTCGATTAGGAAGGCCTGCTCGCAGAAGTGCTTTAGGGAGCGTTTGACAGTTATGAAGGGTCATTTGACTGCGGGTACGTTTGACTGCGGGTACAGGCAATGAGGCAGTGATCGCTGAAATCCTGATTGAAACCATCAGAGGTGTATTTGGAGGGCAAGTTGGTCAGGATAATGTCTATGAGGGTGCCCATGTTTACAGTTTTAGGGTTGTACCTGGTGGGTTCCTTGATGATTTGTGTGAGATTGAGGGCATCTAGCTAAGATTGTAGGACTGCCGGGGTGTTAAGCATATCCCCGTTTAGGTCACCTAACAGAACGAACTCTGAAGCTAGATGAGGGTCGATCAATTCACAAATGGTATCCAGGGCACAGCTGGGAGTGGAGGGGGGTCGATAGCAGGCGGCAACAGTGAGAGACTTATTTCTGGAGAGATTAATTTTTAAAATTAGAAGTTCAAACTGTTTGGGTATAGACCTGGTAATGATGACAGAACTTTGCAGGCTATCGCTGCAATAGATTGCAACTCCTCCCCCTTTGGCAGTTCTATCTTGATGGAAAATGTTGTAGCTGGGTATGGACATCTCAGAATTGTTGGTGGCCTTCCTAAGCCAGGATTCAGACACGGCAAGGACATCAGGGTTGTCGGAGTGTGCTAAAGCAAGTGAGTAAAACAAACTTAGGGAGGCTTCTGATGTTGACATGCATGAAACCAAGGTTTTTTCGATCACAGAAGTCAACAAATGAGGGTGCCTGTGGACACGCAGGGCCTGGGTTTACATCCACATCACCCGAGGAACAGAGGAGGAGTAGGATGAGGGTACGGCTAAAGGCTATCAAAACTGGTCGCCTGGAGCGTTGGGGACAAAGAATAATATGAGCAGATTTCTGGGCATGGTAGAATAGATTCAGGGCATAATGTGCAGACAGGGGTATGGTAGGGTGCGGGTACAGCGGAGGTAAGCCCAGGCACTGAGTGATGATAAGAGAGGTTGTATCTCTGGATAAGCTGGTTATAATGGGTGAGGTCACCGCATGTGTGGGAGGTGGGACAAAGGAGGTATCAGGGGTATAAGGAGTGGAACTAGGGGCTCCATTGTAAACCAAAAAAAATGATAACTAACCTAAACAACCGTATACAAGGCATATTGACATATGAGAGAGACATACAGCGAGGCATAAAGTAATCACAGGTGTTGATTTGGAGAGCTAGCTAAGACAACAACGGGTGAGACAATAACAGCTAATCAGCTAAAACAACAACCGGTAAAATGGCGATGAATGGGCAGAGAGGGTCGGTTAACTACACACACAGCCTGAGTTCGCGGCTGGGGCCGACAGATAAACAAAAAATAAAATAAACAGAATGGAGTACCGTGATTAATGGACAGTCCAGTGGGCATCAGCTATGTAGCCAAGTAATCATAGGGTCCAGGGGGAAACAATAGATGGGACAGGGAAGCCGCGGAGTAGTCGTTACTACGCTAGCACGTGGGCGACACAGCGTTTAAAGTTAGTAGCCCAGGGCTAGTAGAAGCATCTTTCCCCCGATGTACGACGGAGGCCGGTTGAAGGCACAGCGGATGGAGTATTTGTTGGCAGACCTGTTGTGGTGGTGCGGCGGGGCAGCGTGTCGACTAAGGATCCAAGCCAGATGGTGATGCGCCTGGCTCACGGCTAACTGGTGCTAGCTTCGGGGCAGGGGCGTTAGCCACTATAGCCACTCGGTAGCAGCGGGGATCCGGTGCCAAGGTCCAGAGCTTATGGTAAGGATCCGGTGGAGTAGTGTGTTCTAGCCGTGTTTTGGTGGAGGCCGGGTGAACAACAGAGTAGGCCGGGAGGTGGGCCTCAGGGATAGCTTCGGTACTGGGTAACTCAGTGGGTGCTAGCTAGCTGTGAACAGGAGACTGGTCCAGGGATTACGGCAGGAATCCGGAATTGTAGTGTATTATCCAAGCTAAAAAAAAGGGCTGGTACCTGTGCAGAAGGTAAAGGCCGCGAGCAGTGGCTAACAATTACTAAATAGCTTGTAGCTAATTAGCTGGTTAGCTTCTGATGGCTAGGTGGTTCTTGCTATAAGGTCTAGAAATTACAAATAATAGCGGTTCCGTATCACATTGGTTGAGGCAGGTTACCGGAAGGTATAATTTAACTAAAATGGAGAAGAGATTGAAAATAAAATTTAAATATATACAAAAAAGACGAAAAAATACAAAAGTCCATGAGAGGACGAACAAAACACGTCTGCACTGCTACGCCATCTTTGAGAGCATTTGATAAAATTATGATAAAATTACATTGAGACCTTATCTTGAACTTGAAATCTGATTGGATCAGCATCCGATTGTTTAACCCTTTACCATCTGCTGTGCTATCATTCACCATGACTTCATAGTGTCCAATCACTCTGTCAAACAGTATACAAAGCATCAATTGGAAAAAGCTAAAGGACAGATTCTTTTCATATTAAAAGTGTGGCTAAAGCCATCCCATTTATTACAGGGAAAAGTGCTGTACTTTACTACATTCCTGAAGAAAATTTACTTTTTGCACCATACATTTTCCCTGTCACACAAAAGGAAAATGACCGGAAGTACATATACCTCAGCCAAATACATTTAAACTCAGTTTCACAATTCCTGACATTTAATCCTAGTAAAAATCCCCTGCCTTAGTTCAGTTAGGGTCACCACTTTATTTTAAGAATGTGAAATGTCAGAATAATAGTAGAGTGATTTATTTCAGCTTTTATTTCTTTCATCACATTCCCAGTGGGTCAGAAGTTTACATACACTCAAATAGTATTTGGTAGCATTGCCTTTAAATTGTTTAACTTGGGTCAAATGGTGGCAGGTAGCCTAGTGGTTAGAGCGTTGGACTAGTAACTGAAAGGTTGCAAGATTGAATCCCCGAGCTGGCAAGGTAAAAATCTGTTGTTCTGCCCCTGAACAAGGCAGTTAACCCACAGTTCCTAGGCTGTCATTGAAAATAAGAATTTGTTCTTAACTGATTTGCCTAGTTAAATAAAAGGTCAAAAAGAAAAATGTTTCGGGAAGCCTTCCACAAGCTTCCCACAATAAGTTGGGTGAATTTTTGTCCCATTCCTCCTGACAGAGCTGGTGTAACTGAGTCAGGTTGTAAGCCTCCTTGCTCGCACACACTTTTTCAGTTCTGCCCACATTTTCTATAGGATTGAGGTCAGGGCTTTGTGATGGGCACTCCAATACTTTGACTTTGTTGTCCTTAAGGCATTTTGCCACAACTTTGGAAGTATGCTTGGGGTCATTGTCCATTTGGAAGACCAATTTGTGACCAAGCTTTAACTTCCTGACTGATGTCTTGAGATGTTGCTTCTATATATCCACATACCTTTCCTACCTCATGATGCCATCTATTTTGTGAAGTGTACCAGTCCCACCTGCAGCAAGGCACCCCCACAACATGATGCTGCCACGTGCTTCACATTTGGGATGGTGTTCTTTGGCTTGCAAGCCTCCCCTTTTCCTCCAAACATAACAATGGTAATTATGGCCAAACAGTTCTATTTCTGTTTCATCAGACCAAAGGGCATTTCTCCAAAAAGTATGATCTTTGTCCCCATGTGCAGTTGCCAACTGTAGTCTGGCTTTTTAATGGCGGTTTTGGGGCATTGGCTTCTTCTTTGCTGAGATAACTTTCAGGTTATGTCGATACAGGACTCGTCTTACTGTGGATATAGATACTTTTGTACCTGTTTCCTCCAGTATCTTCCCAAGGTCCTTTGCAGTTGTTCTGGGATTGATTTGCACTTTTCGCACCAAAGTACGTTCATCTCTAGGAGACAGAACGTGTTTCCTTCTGAGCGGTGTGATGGCTGCGTGGCCCCATGGTGTTTATTCTTGTGTACTATTGTTTGTACAGATGAACATGGTACCTTCAGGCGTTTGGAAATTGCTCCCAAGGATGAACCAGACTTGTGGAGGTCTACATTTTTTCCCCTGAGGTCTTGGCTGATTTCTTTTGATTTTCCCATGATGTCAAGCAAAGAGGCCCTGAGTTTGGAGGTAGGCCTTGAAATACATCCACAGGTACACCTACAATTGTCTCAAATGATGTCAATTGGCCTATTAGAAGCTTCTAAAGCCATGACATATTTTTCTGGAATTTTCCAAGCTGTTTAAAGGCACAGTCAACTTAGTGTATGTAAACTTCTGACCCACTAGAATTGTGATACAGTGAATTATCAGTGAAATAATCTCTGTAAACCATTTTTGGGAAAATGACTTCTGTCATGCACAAAGTAGATGTCCTAACCGACTTGCCAAAACTATAGTTTGTTAACAAGAAACTTTTGGAGTGGTTGAAAAACGATTTTTAAAGACTCCATCCTCAGTGTATGTAAACTTCCGACTTCAACTGTATACGTTTTTATTTCTAAGACATTCTAAGGTTTGCATCATTCACAACTAAAGTTGCCAAGTAACTCAAACTCGTATAGCGTGTATCAAGAGAACATACAGGATGTATAGTCATAAAAGCTTATACATTACTAAAGCTACTGTCCTTTTTGTAATTGAATGTCCTCTATAGGGAGTGATCAGGTAGTCCAGTTGCCTGGTCAGGTGTTCAGCTCTGCCCTGCAGGACTGGGAGCTGTCCCAAGGGTGCACTGGGGAGCCTGATTCCACCCCACCACCATACTGCAGGGGCTTCTTTGATGCCATCACCATGGGTAAGACTGAACTGGTAGTCACTATCTGACCATGCTAAAATGGCTAAAAAAGAATTGAAATGAATGGCTCTCTGTCACACAACTGGAAGTTGTACTTACCTAACATACTGAGGTTAGAAGCAAGGTTTGGGTAAGAGTTGTGGTTTCAAACAAGACTAATCCACATCTGGTGGATTTTGGCATATGACTATTTTGGGACATAAGCTTACGTAAACAGTAGGTTGCGAATTCCTCTTTGACTTCTGAAGACAGTGATATACTCTGATACCTGTAAAGCTTCCATGTTATATTACCTTGCAGACCAAGATGGTACCAGCCTAGTATTCCTTGGGAGCCTGTTCTGGACTGTGTTTCCTGCAGGCCAGACCAGCTCCCCTCTACCTCTGCAGAACCGCTGGCCAGGACTACCCCTCACCATTGAGGCAGCTGCTTACTCAAAGATGGACAATAAGTTATACTTTTTCAAAGGTAGTCTGCACATGAAGACACAAGTAACTGGCAATAAATGTACCAGAAATTATTTGTTATTGCTACAGTAATAACTGTCTTGAGTCACAGTTGGGGTTCGTGTTCAAGTTTGAGATACAGAATACAGTCAGATTATAGCAGAAATGTTTTACACAGATTTTTCAGTTTGTGTCATTATTTATGTAGCTGCATTGCAATATCACATCTCACACCACCAGCACATTTCTCCTTGCGTCTCTTCCTCCAGGCAGGCGAGTGTGGCGTTACTCTAGCAGCAATGTGGACCCAGGCTTCCCCCTGAGGAGCAGTGAGCTAGGCCTCCCTGGACACCCTGACCAGGTCTTCACCTACCGCCACCTGGTGGTGTTTAAAGGCCAGCGTTACTTTGTGCTTAACTTTGGGATCCTGACGCCCGACTCATACTACCCCGCAGCCTGGAGAACTGGAGGGGCGTCCCCCAGAGGGCCAACGGGGCCCTCAACCACACTGATGGACATGTATACTTCTTCAAGGAGCAGCAGTACTGGAGCTTTGACCCCGAGAAGATGCAGGTGACTGGAGGGGGAGGGGGGACACTGAGCTGGAGTGGACAGGCTGTCTTGGAACTCACCACAGAGGCAATGATATACTGTGACCACAAGATGGCGATAACTAACTAACTGATTCAAGTTTTTGGTCAGGGTAATGTGCAATGGATATACTCAGACTAAGCAATGACAGAAGTCAAGGGATTTGTTTATGTTCCCATATTTTTATGTTTATACAGTATTATTAATATTAATATTCGTACATCCTACAGGGATCCAATGTTTTTGTTTGTAATGTGCTTGTTTTGTTCTAGACCGTATTAAGATATTCTGTATGAGTCATGGCCCATCTGTGGGCTGTACATTTTATTAGGATCTCTTTTAGTCCTCATTTGGACTAATCTTCCAAGTGTCCTTAAACATTAAAATACAATTTATAATACGATCACATTTTCACATGTAACACACTGTTACAAACAGACATAATACACTGACATATTGACCAGTTAAACAGTCTAAAAAGATAGATTGATTCTTCATCTACCATAGTCCAGCACAACTTTCCTATGTATTATATTCAAATGGTTTTAAAGTATTGTTTGAATGTATATATTGAATGTTTCTGGTTTGCTCAGATAAATAATTCAATTTCTTTATTGCTCTGAATCGAAATCATTATTTTGCCAATTTCTCTTTTCTGCCTGGATAACACATACAGTATGTGGAAAATCTATTCCTAGTATTTACGGAATACTACGGAATAATACGTCTGTCTCTTACCAACTGAATACTGCTGTGAATAGAGTTTGGACGTTTTAAATGGTGTATATTATGAAATAAAATAAGCATGTATTTTTCAATTATCTTGTTGATTGATGGCCAACCATGAGCATTGAGCATGACTACAACAGAAAAACCATATCTCCACCTTAAAACAATCATTGCTGCTTAGTTCTGTTCAATCTGCAGCCTCCTAATTTCACTTGCTGATGCATTTCCCCAGAACACAGAACAGTAGTTCACCTGACTCCCAACTAATGCTTGTGTTATTTGCTTAAAAATCTTTCCCAGTAAGTATTTGGCTATCCTTCTGATCATGCATGCTGTTTTAATCGTTTTTTTTACATAGATGAGTTATTTGAGACGACCATGATAAGCAGTTGTCTAGCTGCACTCCTAGTTGTTTGGTTTCTGTCACTTCTTCAATTTGTACTCCCCGGCATGCTGGTGGAACAGACCAACATAACTTTGGTTTTCTTGGTGTTTAAAACAAGTTTGTTCCAGCAAACCCACTCCCTGATATTTTCCAAATCTACTTGTAGAGCTGGCTGTACCTGTTTAACCTTGCTGTATAAATTGTAGTATCATCTGCAAATATAGTAGTTTGAGTTTCAGATACGGCATAAGGAAGTTCGTTGGTATATATTAAGTAAAGAAGTGGCCCAAGGCAGCTGCCCTGCGGTATTCCACAGTTTAAAGCATGAGGGGAAGAAAATGAACCATTGATATAGGTGGACTGTTTCCTGTCCGTTACATATGACTGTACCCAATTCAATACCTCCTTAAAACCAAAATGCAATAATTTTGTCCAAATGATTTCATGATCCACTAAATCAAATGCTGCACAAAAATCAAAAAATTGTACACCTACAAACCTGCCATTATCCATAGCATTGACCCACTAGTCAGTCATGTTAACCAATGCAGTGGTAGTGGAATTGTTTTTGCGATAAGCATGCTGATTGGCTGTAATCAGATAATTATTTTCCATGTACTCCACTCCCATATTTGCCTACTCACAATACCCTCCAATATCTTACTGAGTGAAGGGAGTAGACTAATTGGTAGAATATTGGCAGGAGTAATGGGTTCTTTGCTGTCTTTCGGGATAGGACACAGTTTAACATGCTTCCATACATTTGCAAACGTCCCTTTTTCTGTGACCAATTAAATATGTATTTCAGTGGAGCTGCAATCTGGGAAGTAGCATAGCTTGGTAAAAAATTGTCCATAAGATCATAACCTGTAGATTTAAATGACTTCAATAGGTTTAACACCTCCTCTACTGACACCATTTGTAGATTAAAAGAGCAGGTTTTTTGCTCATATGATCATCAATCCATTGGACAATAGCTTGTTTGGAAGAATGTATGTTTACATTATCGCTCAGTAAATACATTTTCTTTGTAAAACATTTGACATACATTCAGGTCATCCCTCCTCTTAAAAGGTATATGTAAAATGGTATAGAATCAGCTTGATCCCCTCTGTCGGAGACGCTTGGACCTTCTTTTTTAAATATTTTCAGTGGTATTGTTAACAAACATACCCCCATAAAGAAAATGAGAATTAAAAACAGGTTCAGCCCCTGGTTCGACTGTGATCTTGCAGAGTTACTCCACCTCAAGAATTGAATTTGGCGAAAGGCACGTCACACGCATACTCAGGCTGACTGGCTATCGTTCTGGCAAATGAGAAATATGTCTACTCAGGCTATCCGGAATGCATAGTTAGTTACCTTAAGGAGCAGTTCTCTCTATGTGGGTTTAACCCCAAGAAGTTCTGGAAAACGGTTAAAGACCTGGAGAATAAACCCTTCTCCTCACAGCTGCCCATGTACCTTAATGTTTATGATGTGGTTGTTACTGACAAGAAGCACATGGCTGAGCTCTTTAATCACCACTTCATTAAGCCAGGATTCCTATTTGACTCAGCCATGCTTACTTGCCCATCCAACATTTCCTCATCTCCCACCCCTTCTCATGCGACTATCCCCGACGCTTCTCCCTCTTTTTCCCCTGCCCCGCTACAAAGTTTCTCCCTGCAGTCAGTCACTGAGTCCGAGGTGCTAAAGGAGATCCTTAAACTTGACCCCCAAAAAACATCTTGGTCAGATGGTTTAGACCCTTTCTTCATTTAAGGTTGCTGCCCCTATCATCGCAAGCCTATCTCTCTCCTTTAGAACCTGTCTCTCCTTTCTGGGGAGGTTTCCATTGCTTGGAAGTCAGCCACAGTTCGTCCTTTATTTAAAGGGGGAGATCAAGCTGATCCTAACTGTTATAGGCCTATTTCTATGTTGCCCTGTTTATCGAAAGTGTTGGAAAAAGTCCAAAATCAACTGACTGGCTTTCTTGATGTCTATAGTATTCTCTCGGGTATGCAATCTGGATGTGTCACTGCAACATTAAAGGTCCTCAATGATGTCACCATTGCCCTTTATTCTAAGCAATATTGTGCTGCTATTTTTATTGACTTGGCCAAAGCTTTTGATACTGTAGACAATTCCAATCTTGTGGCCCGGCTAAGGAGTGTTGGTGTCTCTGAGGGGTCTTTGGCCTGGTTTGCTAACTACCTCTCTCAAAGAGTACAGTGTATATAAAAGAGTACAGTGTATATACACTGCTCAAAAAAATAAAGGGAACACTTAAACAACACAATGTAACTCCAAGTCAATCACACTTCTGTGAAATCAAACTGTCCACTTAGGAAGCAACACTTATTGACAATACATTTCACATGCTGTTGTGCAAATGGAATAGACAACAGGTGGAAATTATAGGCAATTAGCAAGACACCCCCAATAAAGGAGTGGTTCTGCAGGTGTTGACCACAGACCACTTCTCAGTTCCTATGCTTCCTGGCTGATGTTTTGGTCACTTTTGAATGCTGGCGGTGCTTTCACTCTAGTGGTAGCATGAGACGGCGTCTACAACCCACACAAGTGGCTCCGGTAGTGCAGCTCATCCAGGATGGCACATCAATGCGAGCTGTGGCAAGAAGGTTTGCTGTGTCTGTCAGCGTAGTGTCCAGAGCATGGAGGTGCTACCAGGAGACAGGCCAGTACATCAGGAGACGTGGAGGAGGCCGTAGGAGGGCAACAACCCAGCAGCAGGATCGCTACCTCTGCCTTTGTGCAAGGAGGAGCAGGAGGAGCACTGCCAGAGCCCTGCAAAATGACCTCCAGCAGGCCACAAATGTGCATGTGTCTGCTCAAACGGTCAGAAACAGACTCCATGAGGGTGGTATGAGTGCCCGATGTCCACAGGTGGGGGTTGTGCTTACAGCCCAACATCGTGCAGGACGTTTGGCATTTGCCAGAGAACACCAAGATTGGCAAATTTGCCACTGGCGCCCTGTGCTCTTCACAGATGAAAGCAGGTTCACACTGAGCACATGTGACAGACGTAACAGAGTCTGGAGATGCCGTGGAGAACGTTCTGCTGCCTGCAACATCCTCCAGCATGACCGGTTTGGTGGTGGGTCAGTCATGGTGTGGGGTGGCATTTCTTTGGGGGGCCGCACAGCCCTCCATGTGCTCGCCAGAGGTAGCCTGACTGCCATTAGGTACCGAGATGAGATCCTCAGACCCCTTGTGAGACCATATGCTGGTGAGGTTGGCCCTGGGTTCCTCCTAATGCAAGACAATGCTAGACCTCATGTGGCTGGAGTGTGTCAGCAGTTCCTGCAAGAGGAAGGCATTGATGCTATGGACTGGCCCGCCCGTTCCCCAGACCTGAATCCAATTGAGCACATCTGGGACATCATGTCTCGCTCCATCCACCAACGCCACGTTGCACCACAGACTGTCCAGGAGTTGGCGGATGCTTTAGTCCAGGTCTGGGAGGAGATCCCTCAGGAGACCATCCGCCACCTCATCAGGAGCATGCCCAGGCATTGTAGGGAGGTCATACAGGCACGTGGAGGCCACACACACTACTGAGCCTCAGTTTGACTTGTTTTAAGGACATTACATCAAAGTTGGATCAGCCTGTAGTGTGGTTTTCCACTTTAATTTTGAGTGTGACTCCAAATCCAATTGATAAATTTAATTTCCATTGATACTTTTTGTGTGATTTTGTTGTCAGCACATTCAACTATGTAAAGAAAAAAGTATTTAATAAGAATATTTCATTCATTCAGATCTAGGATGTGTTATTTTAGTGTTCCCTTTATTTTTTTGAGCAGTGTATATATACATATATATATGTCAGAAAATCTGCTGTCTCAGCCACTGCCTGTCACCAAGGGAGTACCCCAAGGCTCAATCCTAGGCCCCACGCACTTCTCAATTTACATCAACAACATAGCTCAGGCAGTAGGAAGCTCTCTCTTCCATTTATATGCAGATGATACAGTCTTATTCTCAGCTGGACCCTCCCCAGATTTTGTGTTAAATGCTCCACAACAAAGCTTTCTTAGTGTCCAACAAGCTTTCTCTACCCTTAACCTTGTTCTGAACACCTCCAAAAACAAAGGTCATGTGGTTTGGTAAGAAGAATGCCAATCTTCCCACAGGTGTTATCACTACCTCTGAGGGTTTAGAGCTTGAGGTAGTCACCTCATACAAGTACTTGGGAGTATGGCTAGATGGTGCACTGTCCTTCTCTCAGCACATATCAAAGCCTGTCCGTATACCTGTCGCAAGACCCACTGGTTGATGCTTATTTATAAAACCCTCTTAGACCTCACCTCCCCCTTATCTGAGATATCTACTGCAGCCCACATTCTCCACATACAACACCAGTTCTACCAGTCACATTCTGTTAAAGGTCCCCAAAGCACACAGATCCCTGGATCGCTCTTCTTTTCGATTCACTGCAGCTAGCGACTGGAGCGAGCTTCAACAAACACTCAAACTGGACAGTTTTATCTCAATCTCTTCATTCAAAGACTCAATCATGGACACTCTTACTGACAGTTGTGGCTGCTTTGTATGATGTATTGTTGTCTCTACCTTCTTGACCTTTGTGCTGTTGACGTTGCCCAATAATGTTTTTACAATGTTTTTGTGCTGCTACCATGTTGTGTTTCTGCCTTGTTATGTTGTCTTAGGTCTCTCTTTATGTAGAGAGACCTAAGACCTAAGTGTTGTGTGTCTCTTGTTGTGATGTGTTTTTTGGCCTATATTTATATTGTATTTTTAAAAATGTATTTCTTTAATCCCAGGCCCCATCACCGCAGGAGGCTTTTTAGTAGACCTTCATTGTAAATAAGAATTTGTTCTTAACTGACTTGCCTAGATAAATAAAGGTTAAATAAATATATACAATAAAAACATGATTCTGAATGTACAGTGCTACACCCACACCATTCCTATTCCTTCAGAGTAGACTATATAATGTTAATTTGCCCATCATTTACAGATACAATCTAAATGTGTTTCGGTCAAAGCTAAAATATGGATATTATTTATGTTGACCAAGTTGAAAACCTCATGTATTGTGTTAGGAAGGCTACATACTGTACATTCACCTGAGCTATATGAAACCCTGTGGAGATGAATAGATCATGTATTCATTATAGTGGAGAGTCATTATAGTGGAGATCAGTATTCATTATAGTTGAAGTTGTCATGATACACTACAAAACACAAACTCAGATTTGAACATAGAATTAAAATAGCTAGGGAGTTACTCTAGGGTCCCGATACAGTTGGATTAAAATAGCCAGGGAGTTACTCTAGAGTCCCGATACAGTTGGATTAAAATAGCCAGGGAGTTACACTAGTCCCGATACAGTTGGATTAAAATAGCCAGGGAGTTACACTAGTCCGATACAGTTGGATTAAAATAGCCAGGGAGTTACTCTAGAGTCCCGATACAGTTGGATTAAAATAGCCAGGGAGTTACTCTAGAGTCACGATACAGTTGGATTAAAATAGCCAGGGAGTTACACTAGTCCCGATACAGTTGGATTAAAATAGCCAGGGAGTTACACTAGTCCCGATACAGTTGGATTAAAATAGCCAGGGAGTTACTCTAGAGTCCCGATACAGTTGGATTAAAATAGCCAGGGAGTTACTCTAGAGTCCCGATACAGTTGCCCGTTGATGTAAAGTTTATCCATCACCATGGAGACTCGTTGATTCAGGCAACGCTTTTCATTCATGATGGGATACATGTATTTCTCCTTTCATTGATCTCTGTGGGGAAGTGATCATTCATTCCAAAATCAGCGTTTCTTAGTTCTATGCCCCTGCTCTTCGCCATTTCCTTTTGCTTAAAATTGTCAAAACATGCAATAATAGCCCGTGGCCAATTCCCAGACGCCTTACTCATTCTATGGACTCTGGAGAAAGTGACATTACGCACAACATCAATGGGCAGTTTCAGTTGAGTTGACATAAAGTCTCGGACTGTGTCCTCGCAGCTTCTGCTGTTGTCATTCTCCGGTATCCCTGAAAAGATTAGATTGTACCGCATTGTTTGACACTGTACATCAAGCAGGGTTTCTTTAATTAAGTTGTTTGTTCTCCCTTTGCACCACCAACACCTTACCATGAATAAAGTCTACAGTACCTTTCAGTTCTGTGTTCTCTTTCCTTAGATCATCAATCTGACATTGGCTGATTTCTAGACTGGCACATAATGCATTGATGTCCTCTCGTAATATATCCAAGATATCAAGTTTGGCAACCCTCTCGTTGATGGATTTTAACAAGTCAACATCCATTGCTTGTGGATTGTTTGGTGCCATCTTTGATACCGCTTGGCAAAATGGCTTTGGTTTGTTTTCTTGATTGGGTTTGTTGTCCTTAACAGTGCTTGAATCCTCCTAAACCAGCGACATTTTTCTTTGAGCTCGTAAGTATCTCTCGTGAATGATGTTTATGTTTTCTCTCTAACAAGTTGTTGTTGGAGATGAAGCCTCTGGACTCTTTAGTAGACGCTTACGTTCATAAATACATTTTGTATTATTATGTTTTATAAAATACCACAAATATGGCAGGGTGTTTGCATTTACAGAAATTCGTTGATATCCTGATGATGTGACCAAGGGACTGTTCCAGCCATCAACCTCCTCTGCATTAAAAGGATGATACAATTCTGCTCATGTGAGATCAAAAGAGAACAAGACAACAGTAAACATGTCATCCCCCACAAATGATGCAGCGCCACCTTGGGCCAATTGAGTTATCACCTGTGACTAACACATTTAAGATAATTATTATCTCCCGATTTGGGCCAATCAGTGTAATTTCGTAAATACCAGATCTCTATGGCAAGACACATAATTCACCCAAGTTTCATCAAAATCGGTCCTGTGCTGTCTGAGATGTCCCATCAGATAGCCAACTAATGGATAGAGACAGATCCACAGTCCCATCCCCGATTTCATTGTTGGGGACAATTATACTACTTGTAATCTCTGTAACCCAGAAGTAAAACATGCCCACGGGAGATTATACTGGTTGTGAGTACTATGTAACAATGTGTAAATGCACTCTTACTCTAGGCCCCTACCTGCCTATACTAGTTATTTCCTTCAGATCTATTGCTACTTTTTACACTTTTTGATCAATTAAACCGATATGATTTGCATCACTATTTGATTTGAATTTACGCACTTGTTAGTTAATGTTGGTGCCTCGTAAATTATGTATGGATAAGGTTTGATACGGCTTCCTATTCCATACATGTAAAACGAATAGCTAGCCTACCACTATATATTCTGTTGATGGTGGTGAACTTTATCCGTTCCACATTACTGAGCGGTAATTTGCTCTGCGCAAAAACTGCTGCATATAGCGCGCACGCTGCTGCAGACAGTAGACATTCCCTCCAGAGTTGGAAGGCAAACGCCTAACACGACGAAGGCAGGGACCAGGAGAACACTACAGAATGTCTCACGACGTTGCAGATTTATATGGAATTAATTTACTTTAATGACAAATTAGGACGCTATATTCGTTCCCTGCGGCTTTGCCTTCCCAAGACGTCCGTCTCCAAACGTTATACACTTCAAACTATCACTCGAAAGGAACCATAAATTCGCAGACAATGACAGCTTCAATAATTTTGAGCTTTCTCTGTATTTGGATGTGTTCACCCAGTCTGTCACAAGGGACCGGGTTTGTCTATCAGTTTCCAGGTGTGACATTGCAACGCATCCACACTGAACACACTGCTGGACCCCTTGCAGGCACCAACTCGGCTCGCAGGTAAGTGGACCTCAAGCAAATAAGTAGCCTAAATGAAAACCTAATGAAGTCACTCATGTATTCATCAGAAAAGTTATTATGATTCCAAGTTGTTGTTCAAGGATAAACATGAAATAGAAATAGAAATATCTATTTTGGGGGGAGCTCTGAGTGGCGCAGCGGTCTAAGGCACAGCATCTCAGTGCTTGAGGCTTCACCACAGACACCCTGGTTCGATTCCAGGCTCTATCACAACCAGCCATTATTGGGAGTACCATAGGGCGGCGCACAATTGGCCCAGCGTCGTCCAGGTTTGGCGGTGTAGGCGCTCATTGTAAATAACTGACTTACCTAGTTAAATAAAAAACAAGATTAAAAAATTATAGCTCTCATTCTGTTGAGGAAGTTGGACTTGTTGTGTATGCTTGAGCATGACACTTTGAATTGTCTTTATTCTGAATGAAGTAACCAAAAGTATATAACTTGCAATTCCTGCTATGAATAATGAAATGAAAAGCAGTACTGGCAATAATGAAACAAAGCATTAAGATGTGGCTCTGGTTTGATTTGGAATGTATTAATGGAGCAGACTACTTAGAAATTGCCCATTGTCTCTCAACACTAGTTTATGACAATATGAACACATTTATTTAATGTCTCACTAGATTTGTCCTGATATTCCACACTTCTCAATTGACATAAGCGGACCTGCCAGAGAGTTTTCCTCAATAAAATAAGAATTGCAATAAAAAATGCTTTATTATACACACACACACACACACACACACACGCTAAAACTCTGCCTCCCTGTGGTCTCCTTTGGTAGGAACTGGTGTCAGTACACAGTGTCGAAGACTGTGTCATGCCAAGTGCACAACGGGACGGAGACGCTAGTACAGCGGGTGTTTCAGAGTTGCCGGTGGCCAGGACCCTGTTCTAACCTCATCAGGTATGAATGGCATTCACTCACTCACCGCCACAGGCCCTTCATGCAGATTGATTATCATGCAGCGGCAATTACAACTTCAGACATGAAGTGTTATGATTTCAGTGTTGTGCTGGGACCCATATTGAGTTTAGGGAATATCCACTCATGTCAACAAGCTAGATATAAATCATAATGGGTTGTAGTAGCCTATAAGGTAACAAACCATCTTGCTGAGCCAAAAGCTTTGGTGGCTACCATTTCCAGGTTTCCCTTTGTCGCCTTCAGGATAGCTATGGGTCAAGTGCCATTACATTTTGGTGCCGCTACATTTTGGTGCCTTCAGATTCATAATTCTACACCTCCTGAAGACAAAGCATTCTTGAGGGAAAAGATCAGATCATTGATTCTGGTTTCAGTTCAGCTGGACAAGAGTCTGGCCGGATGTTGCACAAGGAGTCATAATTATAATGTGTTTATATTATCCAGCTTTGACTATAGACAGTCTAATGACTGATAATTCACCCCCATGGAAATGCTCTTTATACATTTTTTTGTTGGTCGAAGAAGGCAGATTTACTCCCTAGAACACCACGCAGGGCAGCAAGTCATACACCATTAAGGCATATGAATAGGATTTTTCCCATTCCAGTATTCCCAGGTCTGCCATTGCTCCCAGAAAAGACACTGATGTAAGACCATAGCCGTTTATCATATGCTGTAGATGTGTGTGATTTGTAACTGTGTGGTTGCATTCCATTGTTCTATGTCTTCCAGAAAGACTACTTTAATGGACTCTGGGTATTCGGACATAGTGTTAAGCTTGGATCGACATTGTTATTTTATCCCTATGTTACAGATGAATTAAACATATTTTGATTTAGAGTCATTCCCAGTGTAAAGAGGTCAGTGTATTCTCTCCCTTGTAAAGGATTTGAATGACGTCTGTGAAGGTTTGTCCTACAGTAATGTTACTGACGTCAGTGTTAAGACCTCTAATGATGTCTGTGAAGTGAACACGTGCCCCAGTGCTACAGTGCTGCCCATCAGTAACTATCATCTTCTCTCAGTTACAGGACGCTGATCCGGCCCATGTACAGGCTGACGTTTCGCCAGGTGACAGCACTGGAGTGGAGGTGCTGCCCAGGCTTCCTGGGAGACGACTGCAAAGAGGGTGAGTAGAGTACTGTACAGATGTAGGATCTTAATTTCATCACTTTTGATGCTGACCATTTTCCTGCAAATGTAGATGAGCTTCGTGATTTACATAAATTCACTGAAAGCCCACACTAACACATGGTTATATGAACAGTATTGCACTTTTCATGTAGCCTACTTTTGGCCAGCTAATTGCCTAACCACTGATCAAGCAACATTATGGACTAAATGTTCAAATTCTGTTGCTGAGGATTATTTTGCTGTGTCAAATTAAGATCCTACATCTGTACCTGTGTCTGTCCGCCCGTCCTTCAGTCCGTTCGTCTGTTTATCTATCTGTCTACCTTTTAAACTCAGAGAGCTGGTGAGCTGGAGGTATAAATGCCCCAAGGGCACTGCAGTCAAAACAGTGGTCCCCTTGTGTACCTCATACATTCTTTGATCCTAAACTCCCTGCTATGTACGGTATGACATCAAAATCACAGGGTGAAAAACAATGGCCGATCATCACCCACTCATGCACTGTATTCTAGACTGGGCACTTTGTTTTGTGGTTTGTTTAGTTTATTTAATCTCCTGACTGTGGTGTAATGAAGATAGGAATAGTCACTGAACCAGATTCTACTTACTTGTCCTCCCTCTTGGTTGGACTCACTGTTCTGCTTTTTCTTGGGACAATGTTCCTTATCGTAAGTTCACATCGGGCAAGGGGTTAATGGACCAAGACACAGTATTTCTTCTGTAACCGATATGGTGGTTCAGAGTTAATTTAATGGATTTCATTTCAACTTTATTTTTAAAGGGAGGCCAATTGAGACCAAGGTCTCTAATTTATGACTGGTGTCTAATACAGAGAACATGGCTCTGCACCCCATTTCAGACTGGAGCTCTGTTCAACATAGGACTGGCGATGACCCTCCTTTGTGCTGACTCTGAGGAGTCAACTTCCAGAAGGAAAGCAATGTTATGAAGATGTGAAATGAGTGTTAATGGCAGAATTGTTTTTGCAGATACCAGTATAACGTTTTAATGGGTCAAAGTCTAAATGAAGAATGGCCTCACAGGGGTTTCAGCTTTTTGTGTCTGTTGTTCTCAAAGATTGTCTGTATGCATCGCTATCTATCGTTTCTATCTTGGTGTTCCACTGGCTACCACTGAGTATGCTGCACTCTGATAGTGTACAATTGTAACAAAAACAATATGTTGTTGTCGTACTGTATTTGCAAGTCATTGTGCGGTCACACACACACACACACACACACACCATCTGGAGAGGGGCCTCTCACTGACTGGATGTGCTCTCTCTGTGAATGGGTAAACAGAGCCAGACTGTGGCGGTGTGGGGCGGCCCTCGGTATAGTGATCCCCCGGGCCCTACTGGTCTGTTCTACTGGGGGTCCAGCCTTGTTTTGGATTTCAGGGGAAACCAAGGTCATACGTTCCATCTGTTGTTAATGTACCAATCCTCCCCTGTCTTCCCCATTCCCTCCATTACCCCCCTACCCAAACTTTGCCACTCTCCACCTCTCTGTTATAGCGGATGTCTTCACAGACTAGGAACCCCAGGGATTGGAGGGCAGGAAGTTCAGCTCTATAACATGCACGCACGCACACACAAACGCGCACGCACACACACACACACACACATACACCCTCTCACACAAGCAAATGGCTTCTCTGTCATTGGGAGATTTGTGTGCACTTCAAGCACTCATGAATTAGGATTCATCCCTGAGTCATGAACATCTGCTACTGGCCCCACCACCAAACATCTCCATCTCTGCAATCATTCACATGGCTGTGTACTCCACAGGTCTTATACTGTAGGATCTCAACCATGGCAATCAGATATCATATCATATTTTTCATGCATGAATTGATCTGTTTATTTTGGTCAAGAGAAGTAGTGCTAGTCAGAAAAAAACAAAGTTATCTGACTCAAAAATGTTCAAAGGTATAAAATGTCGGTCTGGAAAGCTCCAGTGTAGCCGTGTTGCAGTTTGAGGTGAGGGACCCTGGCAGCAGCACAATTTTGAGTTGTGTATTGTTGTCCTGTGGGAGAGATGGGAGAGTAGTCCTGTCAAGCTCAGTTGGTAGAGATTGGCACATGCATTGCCAGGATTGTAGATTCAATTCCCACTGGGGCCACCCATACGAAAATATCACGATGGAGAAAAGTGTCTGCTAAATGGCATACTGTATACAGTGCCTTCAGAAAGTATTCATATCCCTTGACTTATTCGACATTATGTTGTGTTACAGCCTGAATTCAAAATAGATTACATGTATTTATTTTTCTCACCCATCTACACACAATAACCCATAATGACAAAGTGGTTACAGCTGTGAATCTTTCTGGGTAAGTTTATAAGAGCTTTCCATACTTGGATTGTGTAACATTTGCCCATTATTCCTTTAAAAATTCTTCAAGCTCTGTCAAATGAATTGTTGATCATTCCTAGACAATCATTTTCAAGTCTTGCCATAGATTTTCAGGTAGATTTAAGTCAAAACTGTAACTCGACCACTCAGGAACATTCACTGTCTTCTTGGTAAGCAACTCCAGTGTAGAATTGGCCTTGTGTTTTCGGTTATTGTCCTGCTGAAAGGTGAATTCATCTCCCAGTGTCTGGTGAAAAGCAGGCTGAACAGGGTTTTTTGAAAGGATTTTGCCTGTGCTTATCTCCATTCCGTTTCTTTTTTATGCTGAAAAACTCCCCAGTCCTTACGATTACAAGCATATCATAGCACGATGCAGCCATGGTCGCTGCTTGAAAATATGGAGAGTGGTACTCAGTAATGTGTTGTATTGGATTTGCCCCAAACTTGGCACTAAAGTAATACTGCAAAAAATGTGTTTTGTTATCTGTAGAGGATTCCTTATTTTCACTCTGTCAATTAGGATAGTATTGTGGAGTAACTACAATGTTATTGACCCATCCTCAGTTTTCTCCTATCACAGCCATTAAACTCTGTAACTGTTGTGAAGTCACCATTGGTGAAATCCCTGAGCAGTGTCCTTCCTCTCCGGCAACTGACTTTGGAAGTACACCTGTATCTTTGTAGTGACCTGGTGTATTGACACACCATCCAAAGTGTATTTAGTAACTTCAACATACTCAAAGAGATGTTCAATGTCTGCAGTTTTTATTTTTACCCATCTACCAATAGGTGCCCTTCTTTGTGAGGCATTGGATAACCTCCCTGGTCTTTGTGGTTGAATCTGTGTTTGAAATTCACTGCTCAGCTGAGGGACTGTAAAGTCCATGTGTGAGGTACAAAGATGAAGTAATCATTCAAAAATCATGTTAAACACTATTACACACAGAGGGAGTCCATGCAACTTATTTTGACTTGTTAAGCACATTTTTACTCCTGAACTTATTTAGGCCATAACAAAGGGGTTGAATACTTACTGACTCGAAGACATTTCAGATTTTCATTTTTTATTAATTTGTAAACATTTTGAAGAGATTAATACCACTTTGACATTATGGGGTATTATTGTGTGTGTAGTCCAATGGCAAAAAAGCTCAATTTATTCAATTTTAAATTCAGGCTGTAACACAACAAAATGTGGAAAAAGTCAAGGGGTGTGAATACTTTCTAAAGGCACTGTATAGGGATAAAGCAACAGAGAAAGAGAGGAGATGGAAATGCAGAGACTAGAGATTTGTAACCTGTATGAAAAGTAGAATGTGTATTCCTGGAAAATGAGCAGTTGAAGCCATACACATTCACAGCACACATACCTGTTGCAAAACTCCATTGTGACTTGAAAAAGTGCAAAGAGCTGTTGAAGCAAAGCACCCCAGGGTCAGTGCTCAGGAGGCATTGCTATCCCTGGATAGGCAAGCCACAGTTGCAGAAGTCATCCAACTTATGTGGCAATACCCACATGACTTCCCCATCTTCATCCCAAAAGCATTTGCTTCTGAGGTAAAGAAATTACATCATCGGGGAATAGGAGGTCTCTTCCCTCCCACTCTATCGACACAGTCGTTTCAGAGACTGTTCGCTCCCAGGGAGCATTACATTAATCGAAACCAGCGCATCCTTGTTGTTTCAGGCTCCGGGTTGTGATGCCTCAGGTTGTCGTCATGCGCTGGGCGGCTGGTGTGTCATCTGGCCTTGAAGCCTGCCTCCCTGTGTGTGCTGGGACTCAGCCAGCTGCCTGTGGTAGTGCATGCACAGCTGCTGTACCCCATATTTCACTGGCCTATGGAAACAGCTGGTCAAGAGAAGAGTCATCACGATGAGTCATCTTTGGAACATTGAACAGGGAGAATATGATGGGACTTCATAAGTGTTCTCATGAACTTCCAGCAGGGCTGGCTCTAGACTTTTCTTTTTGTTGTTAATTTGTTGAATTTTACCCCTTTTTCTCCCCAATTTCGTGGTATCCAATTGTTTAGTAGCTACTATCTTGTCTCATCACTACAACTCCCGTACAGGCTCGGGAGAGACCAAGGTTGAAAGTCATGCGTCCTCCGATACACAACCAAGCCGCACTGCTTCTTAACACAGCGCGCATCCAACCCGGAAGCCAGCTGCACCAATGTGTCGGAGGAAACACAGTGCACCTGGCAACCTTTGTTAGCGCGCACTGCGCCCGGCCTGCCACAGGAGTCGCTGGTGTGCGATGAGACAAGGACATCCCTACCGGCCAAGCCCTCCCTAACCCGGACGACGCTAGGCCAATTCTGCCTCGCCCCACGGACCTCCCGGTCGCGACCGGTTACGACAGAGCCTGGGTGCAAACCCAGAGTCTCTGATGGCACAACTGGCGCTGCAGTACAGTGCCTTTAACCACTGTGCCACCCAGGAGGCCTGGCTCTAGACTTTTGGGGCACTACACAAGATTTGATTGGAGGGCCCTCCACCTCGCAGAAAAACATTATAGTGGCCCCCCGTCTTGATGGTGGACAGAAACATTTACATTTTATAGTTAATTTCCTGAAAATCTACACATTTTGCCCTGGGGCCTAGAGAAAATGTTGCAGTTTTAAAGAAAGTCTTCTGCGATTCTACAAATGTGTCCATGGAGCATTGAGAAAACTTTGAAATTTCATAACACATTTCATGCAATTCACAAATTTTGCCATGGGGTGGAGAGACATGTTTTCCGTTTTCCTGCAATTCTGCATGACTTATGTCCTGATAATATTATATCTGAGTGAAAATGACAAACGAAATCAATGGGGGCCCCCTGGCCCTGCATGCCAGGCAGTATTCGGCCATGATTGCTACAAGTTTAGACAGCTGGCTAGACTAACTACCAATAAAAAATGGTTAGCTGACATGACTAATTGAGTGACTGTCAGTGACTTTGAAATTGCACCTGGTGTATTCTGCGATGCTTACTCTCAATAGTAAGTTGAGACCCCAACTGAGTTCCTAAAATAAAGGAACTCAGGGGACCCTAAGCGGCCGTTTATGCCTGGAACCGGCCCTGACTGCCAGTCCATGTCAAGATGAGCATGCTGCAGGAACATGGCAATTGTCAGATTTTATAGGAAAGAAAGAAAAATATAGTTATATTGTGCCGAATTTTTAACGATAACTTCGTCATTAGGTTGAGACACCTCAATTGCACTTTGTATCAAAGTGTCAGACTTTAACCAGTAGGAAAGGAAACAGTCTTTGTTGATGAATCAGACGATAGATGTATTGCCCATGTTGCAATAAGAACTTGATGTTTGGAAGGGAAACAGTTCAAAAGTTTGACCACACCTACTCATTCAAGGGTTTTTCTTTATTTTCACTATTCTACATTGTAGAATAATAGTGAACACCTCAAAACTATGAAATGACACATACAGTGCCTTGCGAAAGTATTGGGCCCCCTTGAACTTTGCGACCTTTTGCCACATTTCAGGCTTCAAACATAAAGATATAAAACTGTATTTTTTTGTGAAGAATCAACAACAAGTGGGACACAATCATGAAGTGGAACGACATTTATTGGATATTTCAAACTTTTTTAAGAAATCAAAAACTGAAAAATTGGGCGTGCAAAATTATTCAGCCCCCTTAAGTTAATACTTTGTAGCGCCACCTTTTGCTGCGATTACAGCTGTAAGTCGCTTGGGGTATGTCTCTACCAGTTTTGCACATCGAGAGACTGAATTTTTCCCCATTCCTCCTTGCAAAACAGCTCGAGCTCAGTGAGGTTGGATGGAGAGCATTTGTGAACAGCAGTTTTCAGTTCTTTCCACAGATTCTCGATTGGATTCAGGTCTGGACTTTGACTTGGCCATTCTAACACCTGGATATGTTTATTTTTGAACCATTCCATTGTAGATTTTGCTTTATGTTTTGGATCATTGTCTTGTTGGAAGACAAATCTCCGTCCCAGTCTCAGGTCTTTTGCAGACTCCATCAGGTTTTCTTCCAGAATGGTCCTTTATTTGGCTCCATCCATCTTCCCATCAATTTAACCATCTTCCCTGTCCCTGCTGAAGAAAAGCAGGCCCAAACCATGATGCTGCCACCACCATGTTTGACAGTGGGGATGGTGTGTTCAGGGTGATGAGCTGTGTTGCTTTTACGCCAAACATAACATTTTGCATTGTTGCCAAAAAGTTCAATTTTGGTTTCATCTGACCAGAGCACCTTCTTCCACATGTTTGGTGTGTCTCCCAGGTGGCTTGTGGCAAACTTTAAACAACACTTTTTATGGATATCTTTAAGAAATGGCTTTCTTCTTGCCACTCTTCCATAAAGGCCAGATTTGTGCAATATACGACTGATCTTTGTCCTATGGACAGAGTCTCCCACCTCAGCTGTAGATCTCTGCAGTTCATCCAGAGTGACCATGGGCCTCTTGGCTGCATCTCTGATCAGTCTTCTCCTTGTATGAGCTGAAAGTTTAGAGGGATGGCCAGGTCTTGGTAGATTTGCAGTGGTCTGATACTCCTTCCATTTCAATATTATCGCTTGCACAGTGCTCCTTGGGATGTTTAAAGCTTGGGAAATCTTTTTGTATCCAAATCCGGCTTTAAACTTCTTCACAACAGTATCTCGGACCTGCCTGGTGTGTTCCTTGTTCTTCATGATGCTCTCTGCGCTTTTAACGGACCTCTGAGACTATCACAGTGCAGGTGCATTTATACGGAGACTTGATTACACACAGGTGGATTGTATTTATCATCATTAGTCATTTAGGTCAACATTGGATCATTCAGAGATCCTCACTGAACTTCTGGAGAGAGTTTGCTGCACTGAAAGTAAAGGGGCTGAATAATTTTGCACGCCCAATTTTTCAGTTTTTGATTTGTTAAAAAAGTTTGAAATATCCAATAAATGTCGTTCCACTTCATGATTGTGTCCCACTTGTTGATTCTTCACAAAAAAATACAGTTTTATATCTTTATGTTTGAAGCCTGAAATGTGGCAAAAGGTCGCAAAGTTCAAGGGGGCCGAATACTTTCGCAAGGCACTGTATGGAATCTCTTAGTAACCAAAAAATATATTTTATATTTGAGATTCTCCCTTTGCCTTGATGACAGCTTTGCACACTCTTGGCATTCTCTCAACAAACTTCATGAGGTAGAGACCTGGAACGCATTTCAATTAAAAAGTGTGCATTGTTAACAGTTAATTTGTGGGATTTCTTTCCTTCTTAATGCATTTGAGCCAATCAGTTGTGTTTTGACAAGGTAGGGGTGGTATACAGAAGATAGCCCTATATGGTAAAATACCATATTAGTCCATATTATAGCAAGAACAGCTCAAATAAGCAAAGAGAAAAGACAGTCCATCATTACTTTGACTGACCCTTATGTCTTAATCTGGAAAATGTCAAGAACTTTGAAAGTTTTTTCAAGGGCAGTCACAAAAACCATCAAGCGCTATGATGAAACTGGCTCTTATGAGGACTGCCACACGAAAGGAAGATCCAGAGTTACCTCTGCTGCAGAGGATAAGTTCATTAGAGTTACCAGCCTCAGAAATTGCATCCCAAATAAATGCTTCACAGATTTCAAGTAACAGACACATCTCAACATCAACTGTTCAGAGGAGACTGTGTGAATCAGGTCTTCATGGTCAAATTGCTGGAAAAGAAATCACTCGTAAAGGACACCAATAATAAGAAGAGACTTGCTTGAGCCAAGAAATACGAGAAATGGACATTAGACTGGTGGAAATTTGTCCTTTGTTCTGATGAGTCCAAATTTGAGATTTGTTGGTTCTTTGTGAGACACAGAGAAGGTGAACGGATGATCTCTGCATGTGTGCTTCCCACCGCAAAGCATGGAGGAGGAGGTGTGATGGTGTGGGGGTGCTTTGCTGGTGACACTGTCGGTGATTCATTTAGAATTCAAGGCACACTTAACCAGCATGGCTACCACAGCATTCTGCAGCCATATACCATCCCATCTGGTTTGCGCTTAGTGGGACTATCATTTGTTTTTCAACAGGACAATGAACCAACACACCTCCAGGCTATGTAAAGGCTATTTGACCAAGAAGGAGAGTGATGGAGTGCTGCATCAGATGACCTGGCCTCCACAATCATCTGACCTCAACCCATTTGAAATTGTTTGGGATGAGTTGGACTGCTGAGTGAAGGAAAATCAGCCAACAAGTGCTCAGCATATGTGGGAACTACAAGACTGTAGGAAAACATTCCAGGTGAAGCTGGTTGAGAGAATGCCAAGAGTGTGCAGAGCTGTCATCAATGCAAAGGGTGGCTACTTTGAAGAATCTAAAATATATTTTGATTTGTTTAAAACTTTTTTGGGTTACTACATGGTTACTATATGTGTTATTTCATAGTTTGATTTCTTTACTATTATTCTACAATGTAGAAAATAGTAAAAAAATATTAAGAAAAACCTTTTGAATGAGTAGGTGAAAGAAATTAGCATTGGGTCTGTAATATTTCACTTGACTCTTTTTTTTCAGGCTTTCATGACAGGGGCTTGAACGCTGCCACAATCATTTGCTTTCATCCTCTAAAACCAAGTCTTTGTGGTGAATTGTTATTTGCATTTACAGTGCCTTCAGAAAGTATAAGTCAAGGGGTATGAATACTTTCTGAAGGCACTGTATATGATGACAGGTTCCTTGAATCCACAGTAGGGAACAAGGTGATTACTTTCCTCTAGTGCATCATCAATTATCCACATCTCCCTACTCAACAAGCAAAGGAAGCAAATCATCCCCATAGTGAGAGTCTGAACTTTAGAAAAACCAAGCAAGTGTGCATCTGAGGAGACTAAGAATAGAGACCTCACATGCTAAAATGATTAATCTACAAGTACCCATAAACATTTTTATTGTTATTCCAGGAGCACAACTATTGTCATGAGAGTCTAAGAATGTACTGTAACTATTCCAGACACCCCAAAACACCCTTCAAACAGACATGTACCTCATTTATAAACAACTAAGGCTCTGACCTGGCTGACTTGAAGCACAGCTAAAGGACGGGAGCTTATGAGGTGAACCATTGGCATGGCTCTCAACTGCATCTGTCTGTCTGTGTTTTGCTCTGAGTGGCAGCAGATCTGATTTATGGAGGGCTGGTTTTCCAGCCTGGAATTAGTTTGTCAACAGAAGGAATGAGACCCAGAAAAACCCACCACAGCCTTTGTTGTGACCAAAGGAAGGATTTGGACGATAAGTCTTTGAAAGAGGGGTCCCCTTACTTTTACTGCATGGCTTGAGAACATCTGGCCACTTTTCTTGGATTAAATGATTCATCATCTAAAGCGGAAGCACTTAGTTTAAGGTGTTTTCTACTTTCTTTGATGCCTTGTCTTCATTCCCACCCCATGTGGACACCAAAGATATTGAAGAGGGAGCACAGTAATTTTTCATACTTTTTCTATACTATTTTATTGTGACTTTATGTCAAAGCATGTATTTTGAGTGAACCGTCCCTTGAAAGTGGAAGCAAGCAGAGAAAGCAATGTTCTGTGATTGTCTGCAGGCTACAGGCACTTATCTGTGTGTTTGGTAAAATATTTGGACAGACTGAGCCCCCTTGGGACGCGGGTTGCTTTTCTCAGAGGGAGCCCCTCTCCCAGACTCAGCTTGGGTTACAGTGACCAGATTTCAGCAGTGGAGCTGGAGCTGCTCTCACAGAAATATGCCAACCGCTTTGTTTTGATTCACATCCTGCTAACTTAACCTCCCCCACCCACCACTCTTAACCTCCCCCACCCACCACTCTTAACCTCCCCCACCCACCACTCCCATCCACAGACTGTAAGGCAGTACGATATCCATGGGAAACACCCGTAATAGACTTCTCTCAATGTCATTCAGTGGTATGAGTCAGTAGCTTGAATTCCAGGTGCAACCAAATACCCCTTACACTGACAAAGTACTGGCTAATTTAACTATGTATCATGGTAGAAACGTGGTCATGTATGTAACAGAATGATATTTGTATAGTAGCTAACTAAGTGAAATTGTACACAAATCACTGGCTCGGGCAATATAGTGACTGTCAGATACAGTGCCTTCAGTAAGTATTCATACCCTTTTAACTTATTCCACATTTTGTTGTTACAACCTGAATTCAAAATGGATAAAATATATGTTTTTTATCCACCCATCCACACAATACCCCATAATGACAAAGTGGGAAAACATTTTTTATTCATTTTTGCAAATTTATTGAAAATAACATACAGACATATCAATTTACATAAGTGGGTTTTTCTATAAACTAGGGTTTATCTGGTAATTTTTTATCATGTCATTACATTAAGATATAAGGGGGGATCATGCAGAAGGAGCCCCTCTCCCATACTGTAGCTGTATTCAATAACATTCACAAGTTGATTTAAAACCTACAGTTGAAGTCAGAAGTTTACATACACCTTAGCCAAATAAATTTCAACTCAGTTTTTCACAATTCCTGACATTTAATCCTAGTAAAAATTCCCCGTCTTAAGTCAGTTAGGATCACCACTTTATTTTAAGAATGTGAAATGTCAGAATAATAGTAGAGAGAATTATTTCTTTCAGCTTTTATTTCTTTCATCACATTCCCAATGGGTCAGAAGTTTACATACACTCAATTAGTATTTGGTAGCATTGCCTTTAAATTGTTTAACTTGGGTCAAACGTTTCGGGTAGCCTTCCACAAAATTCCCACAATAAGTTGGGTGAATTTTGGCCCATTTCTCCTGACAAAGCTGATGTAACTGAGCCAGATTTGTAAGCCTCCTTGCTCGCACACGCGGCCTCATGATGCCGTCTATTTTTTGAAGTGCACCAGTCCCTCCTGCAGCAAAGCATCCCCACAACATGATGCTGCCACCTCCGTGCTTCACGGTTGGGATAGTGTTCTTCGGCTTGCAAGCCTCCCCCTTTTTCCTCCAAACACAACGATGGTCATTATGGCCAAAAGGTCCTATTTTTGTTTCATCAGACCAGAGGACATTTCTCCAAAAAGTACGATCTTTGTCCCCAAGTGCAACTGCCAACACTTGTCTGGCTTTTTTATGGCGGTTTTGGAGCAGTGGCTTATTCCTTGCTGAGCGGCCTTTCAGGTTATTTCGATATAAGACTCATTTTACTGTTGATATAGCTACTTTTGTACCTGTTTCCTCCAGCATCTTCACAAGGTCCTTTGCTGTTCTTCTGGGATTGATTTTCACTTTATTCACCAAAGTACATCCATCTCTAGGAGACATTGCGCTTCTCCTTCCTGAGCAGTATGATGGCTGCGTGGTCCCATGGTGTATATACTTGCGTACTACTTTAGATACAGATGAATGTGGTACCTAAAACAGATGAATGTGGTACCTAAAATGTCCAAGTGTTTGGAAATTGCTCCCAAGGATGAACAAGACTTGTGGAGGTCTGCAATTTTTTTCTGAGGTCTTGGCTGATTTCTTTTATTTTCCCATGATGTCAAGCATAGAGGCACTGAGTTTGAAGGTTGGCGGTGAAGTACATCCACAGGTACACCTCCAATTGACTCAAATTATGTCAATTAGCCTATCAGAAGCTTCTAAAGCCATGACATCATTTTCTGGAATTTTCCAAGCAGTTTAAAGGCACAGTCAATTTAGTGTATGTAAACCTCTGACCCACTGGAGTTGTGATACAGTGAATTATAAGTAAAATAATCTGTCTGTAAACAATTGTTGGAAAAATTACTTGTTGTCATGCACTAGGTAGATGTCCTAACTGACTTGCCAAAACTATAGTTTGTTAACAAGAAATTTGTGGAGTGGTTGAAAAACGAGTTTTAATGACTCCAACCTAAGTGTATGTAAACCTCTGACTTCAACTGTATGTTTAACCCTTTATCGTGGTTGGTGTCTTGACAGATTTGGTCAAAATTGTGTGACATAAAACATACATTTTCTGTCCTTGCATTTATGGCAGTGTAAATTGTTGTTATATCATATTAAGTATTCATCCGTTAAATTAAACATTTATCTTGAACCCTGTAAGAATCCTGGATCTAGCTGTCAGACAGTTTTTTTGTATAGAAATCTCAGAAATTCAGTGTAACTATGTAACATTTTGTGTCTCCTAATGTTATGTGGTGAAAACAGTTTTCATAGGCACACAAATCCAAAATAAAGATGCAATTTAAAAATCAAATGCTTCTAACCGAAAGAGTCACCTTACCTTGATACTTAAAACCTTAATGATAATGTAATTCATGTGGTTCTTCAATAATTATGCATAATACTTGTTGGATGCACATTTAGTGTTGAGCTGTTTAATTAGTCTATTTAGTGGGGGCTCCTCAGAGGAAGAAGGGAAGGACCATCCAATTATAAAAAATACAATTATTGAAACATTTTAAAAGTGATCATTTTTAGATAAAACTATACTAAATATATTATGTCACTAAATAATTGATTAAAACACTGTTTTGCAAAGAAGGTCTACAGTAGCCTCAACAGCACTGTAATACCACGGTGTATCTGGAGGACAGCTAGCTTCTATCTTCCTCAGGGTACATTGACATCAATACAAAACCTAGGAGGCTCATGGTTGTCACCCCCTTCCATAGACTTACACAGAAATTATGATAACTTCTGGAGGACGTCCTCCAACCTATCAGAGCTCTTGCAGCATGAACTGACATGTTGTCCACCAAATCAAAGTATCAGAGAATGAATCTAGTGCTGAAAGCATAAGCTACAGCTAACACTACAGTGCATAACATGTGGTATGTAGTTGACTGAAAGAGAAAGACAATAGTTCAACAGTTTTGAACAAATTCCTTTCTTCAAAAAATAAGAAGAAGCAAGAGAGAGAGAGAGACATGGAACTCTTCCAAGTCAAAGTAAGGTTTTACAAATGTATTGCCACAATGGCCCGCCAGTGTAACTGCTAAACTGCTTACTGACTGTACACTCTACTGCATGATTGCTGCGGGTTTACTAAAGCTTTAGTTCTATTAGCTATGTTGACTATGACATTACTTTAGCTAATATGGTGACAAGGATGTGTGCTGTGTGCAGCGGTTATGATATGGTTTGGCTTGAAAAAATTGTTTTGCCTGGTCACATACAGCTGATGTGTTGTGCATTGAAGTCCACAAGTGAAGGGAAAAGGTGAAATAAGGAGAGCGTGTAGATGCGAGAAGGAATACAACGTGGCTGCTATGAAAGTGAACTGTGCTAACGTGTGATCAGGGGTGTATTCATTCTGCCAATTCTGTTAAATGGTTTCTTACACGGAACGAAACGGGGATAATCATACTTAAATTTGTTGAATAGAAACTCTTGTTTGCAACTGTTGGACTAATGATTGCACACTAGATCAGCTAGATGCAGGCAAGAGTGTGCAAGGCGGTATGGAATGTGTCACTGTCTGTCACCACAACATTTTCTCTCAACTGTGTGCACCTGCGTTGTAAACTTTCATTCATAGGCTAGGTCAGTGGTTCTCAACCCGTAGCACTCACATCTGTAGCCATGAAGTGCTTGGAAAGGCTGGTCATGGTTCACATCAACACCATCATCCCAGAAAGCCTAGACCCACTCAAGTTGCATATCGCCTCAACAGATCCACAGATGATGCAATCTTTATTGCACTCCACACTGCCCTTTCCCACCTGGACAAAAGGAACACCTATGTGAGAATGCTGTTCATTGACTACAGCTCAGCGTTCAACACCATAGTGCCCTCAAATCTCATCAAATAGCTAAGGACCCTGGGACTAAACACCTCCCTCTGCAACTGGATCCTGGACATCCTGATGGGCCGCCCCCAGGTGGTAAGGGTAGGTAACAACACATCTGCCATGCTGATCCTCAACACAGGGGCCCATTAGGGGTGCGTGCTCAGCCCCCTCCTGTACTCCCTGTTCACTCATGACTGCACGGCCAGGCACGACTCCAACACCATCATTAAATTTGCCGATGACACAACAGTGGTAGGCCTGATCACCGACAACAATGAGACAGCCTATAGGGAGGAGGCCATAAACCTGGCCATGTGGTGCCAGGACAACAACCTCTCCCTCAACGTGATCAGGACAAAAGAGTTGATTGTGGACTATAGGAAAAAGAGGACCGAGCATGCCCCCATTCTCATCGATGAGGCTGCAGTGGAGCAGGTTGAGAGCTTCAAGTTCCTTTATGTCTACATCACCAACAAACTAACATAGTCCAAGCACACCAAGACAGTCGTGAAGTGGGCACAACAAAAGCTATTCCCCCTCAGGAGACTGAAAAGATTTGGCATGGGTCCTCAGATCCTCAAAAGTTCTACAGCTGCACCATCGAGAGCATCACTGCCTGGTATGGCAACTGCTTGGCCTCCTACCACAAGACACTACAGAGGGTAGTGCATAGGGCCTAGTACATCACTGGGGCCAAGCTTCCTGCAATCCAAGACCTCCATACCAGGCGGTGTCAGAGGAAGGCCCTAAAAATTGTCAAAGACTCCAGCCACCTTAGTCATAGACTGTTCTCTCTGCTACCTGCACAGCAAGAGGTACCGGAGCGCCAAGTCTAGGTCTAAAAGGCTTCTTCGCAGCTTCTACCCCCAAGCCATAAGACTCCTGAACAGTTAATCAAATGGCTACCCGGACTATTTGCATAGCCCCCCCCCACCCCTCTCCACACCACTGCCACTCTCTGTTGTCATCTGTGCATAGTCACTTTAATAACTCTACCTACATGTACATACTACCTCAACTAACCGGTGCCCCGTGTCCCATGTAAATATCGTTTTTCCTTGGGTTTTTTTCAGATATATTTCGAATATAATTTAATATCACTTTCCATCTACGGACTGAATATACTCTCCAGCAACCCGCCTCACCCAATGTGGTACGGATCTGCTATTTTTTATACTTAAGAACCGGAACCCCCATCAAAAGCTAGCCAGCTAACTGGCTACTAGATAAAAGTCAGTTAGCAATTGCTAGGCCCATCTGCTAGGGCAATCTCCTGGCTAGCCGAAAAGGCCCATCAGTCACCCCTTGGGCTACAATACCTGGACCCCCGCCGACTCATGACAACTGGACTACCGACGTGATTCCGCCGAGGGGTTTTTTCAACTGACTCCTCCGTCGCGATGTCCCCTGTATGCCCACCCGCTAGCTGCCTAGAGCACATCAGACTGTTAGCTTAAGAGGCCCATCGGACAAATTCTTTGGCCACTACACCTAGTCTGACTACTAGCTAGTAGTCAGCTAGCCACTGCTAGCGGTCACTATCTACCTTTAGTCCAGACCTCTCTCACCAGTCTGCACAGCGCGATTCAAACCAGAGCAAATCTGACTTGTTTTTCTCCATATCTCGGATTTCTACCGCAAGCTCTCAACCTTTTTTTTCTCACCTGGATCATCGCAGCTAGCTAGCTGCTATCTGAGTGGCCACTCCTGGCTAATGTCTCTGTCCCTAAGAAAGAACAAATTAGCCTGGAGCTAGCCTTGCTAGGCCTATCTGCTAGCCTGCTAGCCACAGCCCGCTAGCTGTCTAGAGCACATCGGACTATTAGCTTAAGAGGCCCATCGGACAAATTCTTTGGCCACTATACCTATTTTAACAATTGGCCTGGTTTACCACACGGAGCCCTGCTGATACGTCTGCCGACATCACAGCACGAGGTGGCCACAACAGACTTTCTTCTGTCGCGACGTCCCTCAAAGGCACTTCTGCTAGCTTGCTAGCCCCAGCCCGCTAGCTGCCTGAAGCCACTCACTGGGCTCCTATGATCACTTGGCTACACATGCCTCTCCCTAACGTCAATATGCCTTGTCCATTGCTGTTTTGGTTAGTAATTATTGCCTTATTTCACTGTAGAGCCTCTAGCCCTGCTCAATACACTTTAGTTCCACCCCCCGCACATGCGGGGACATCACCTGGTTTAAATGATATTTATAGAGACAATATCTCTTTCATCGTCACTCTATGCACAGGTTTACCCCCACTGTATTCACATCCTATGTAGGGTCTGTCTGCCAGTGTTGGGGTGGATGGGTGGGAGGCACCTTGACCCTGGAGTTCCTCTCAAACCTGACATGAGTGGGTCACTGTGGCCATGTCCTCAAGTTAATCCTCCCAGTGGGTTGTCACCAGTACCTCTTGGACGGTGGCTAAAGTTAATGTTTTTTTTATTCAACAGGATTTATTTAGTTATGGGTATCACCCCCTGACACACTTCAACTATGGACTGGGAAAAATTGCTCAAAGTATCTTTTAAGCACACAAGAAGAGTAAACAGCGCAATGTCAGCTGATTATTTCCAAGTCAGGGACATCTTCTTGTTTTCTCTTGAAGGTATAGATTTGAATTGGAAGCCAGACAAACATAACTGTTATTATATTGATTCTGTCTGTGTACAGTCGTGGCCAAAAGTTTTGAGAATGACACACATATTAATGTTCACAAAGTCTGCTGCCTCAGTTTGTATGATGGCAATTTGCATATACTCCAGAATGTTATGAAGAGTGATCAGATGAATTGCAATTAATTTGCCATGCAAATTAACTGAATCCCCAAAAAACATTTCCACTGCATTTCAGTCCTGCCACAAAAGGACCAGCTGACATCATGTCAGTGATTCTCTCATTAAAATAGGTGTGAGTGGTGACGAGGACAAGGCTGGAGATCACTCTGTCATGCTGATTGAGTTCGAATAACAGACTGGAAGCTTCAAAAGGAGGGTGGTGCTTGGAATCATTGTTCTTCCTCTGTCAACCATGGTTACCTGCAAGGAAACACGTGCCGTCATTATTGCTTTGCACAAAAAGGACTTCACAGGCAAGGATATTGCTGCCAGTAAGATTGCACCTAAATCAACCATTTATCGGATCATTAAGAACTTCAATGAGAGTAGCTCAATTGTTGTGAAGAAGGCTTCAGGGAGCCCAAGAAAGTTCAGCATGCTCCAGGACCGTCTCCTAAAGTTGATTCAGCTGCGGGATCGAGGCACCAACAGTACAGAGCTTGCTCAGGAATGGCAGCAGGCAGGTGTGAGTGCTTCTACACGCACAGTGAGGCGAAGACTTTTGGAGGATGGCCTGGTGTCAAGTTGGGCAGCAAAGAAGCCACTTCTCTACAGGAAAAACATCAGGGACAGACTGATATTCTGCAAAAGGTACAGGGATTGGACTGCTGAGGACTGGGGTAAAGTCATTTTCTCTGAATCCCCTTTCCGATTGTTTGGGGCATCCCAAAAAAAAGCAAGGTGAGTGCTACCATCAGTCCTGTGTCATGCCAACAGCATGCCAACAAGCATCCCGAGACCATTCATGTGTGGGGTCTGATGAATAATGCCTTTTCCAGCATGATGGAGCACCTTGCCATAAGGCAAAAGTGATAACTAAGTGGCTCGGGGAACAAAACTTCAATCGTTTGGGTCCATGGCCAGGAAACTCCCCAGACCTTAATCCCATTGAGAACTTGTGGTCAATCCTCAAGAGGCGGGTGGACAAACAAAAACCCACAAATTCTGACAAACTCCAAGCATTGATTATGCAAGAATGGGCTGCCATCAGTCAGGATGTGGCCCAGAAGTTAATTGACAGCATGCCAGGGTGGATTGCAGAGGTCTTGAAAAAGAAAGGTCAACACTGCAAATATTGACTGTTTGCATCAACTTCATGTAATTGTCAATAAAAGCCTTTGACACTTATGAAATGCTTGTAATTATACTTCAGTATTCCATAGTAACATCTGACAAAAATATCTAAAGACACTGAAGCAGCAAGCTTTGTGTACACTAGGTAAGGACCATTTGACAATTACTTCCATCTGATCGACCTTTCGCTATGCACATATTACATTGCAGGCAAGAGGCACTAAATGACTCCAAGTGCATTCACTGTGTACAGTATGTGCAGTATGTGCTTTCTGTGTACAAGTGTTTTCGTCTTTGTGTGGTCTGTAGTATATCCTTCCTCTCTTCTTCCCCCTCTTTGTTTCTCTGTCCTGATCCCATCTTCTCATCTTCCCTCTGGCTAAGTGGACCAGTAAGAGCTGAATATGGGAGTCAGTTCAGTCATAACCAGACTGTTAATCTGTCTGTGTGCTGGGGAGTTCCCAGACAGCAGTCCATGTAAGCCAGCTCACTGCTCTCACTGCTCATTATGACTTTATGGCCAATGACGCATTCTGTCAATGCAGGGTCTGTCTGCAGACCTCACATCCACAGGCACAGATTGTCAGTGACAGCATCCCCACAGCCCCTGCGTCCCTGCCGTACCATCCCAGCCTCCACTCCACTCTGTAATTCGCTATTGTATTGACTGGCTACATAAATCAAACAGCGGATAAAGTCCCACTACATTTGTTTAAATTGCCACTTAACTCAGTTTGTTGCACACCTGAGTCTCTCACGAGATTGTTTGGGCAGCTGGGAAAAAGTATGCTAACAAAGCTGGAGCCTGAGTCTCTGTCTGTGGTAATAACCAGTGGGGATGGTATCCCCATTATAAAGCAATACATCTGAGGCAGAACATTGTCAGTAGGTTTAGAGATTGCCTGTGGCGAGTCTCCTGTGTTGCTACGCTACAGCATGGCTCCTCCTGCCAAAAGAAGGAGGCATCCCTGAGCACTTACAGGACCGTGCAGTCATGGTCACTGGTTTCTCCTCACTTGTCTTTATCGGAAAAGGTAGTCTTATGAAAACCATTTGGAAAAAGGGCTTGCTTGTAAGGATGACCCATGGAGAGTTGGTCAGCTCCAGCCCCCAAACAGCCCCAGGCAGGCCACTTCCTCCTCAGTGCCATAGGAGACCAACATGGACATCTGACACCAGCAGATCCCATCTTTACCAATTAACTCATTTTAACTCTCTGATCACAGACAAGCCTATCAAGAGGTTATCATCACTTTAAACCACAATGACTGTAAGCAGTAGTTTTTGTGAGATACACGGATCATCAACTCTAAATGTGTGTGTTTTGTTGAAAAACTGCTGTCTGCTGTTTTAGTTGCTGATGGGGTTTTAATGGAGTTATCCAGCAGTGATCTTAGGGTGTGTTTATGTAAGGTCCAGATTAGCTCTTCCATCCCCTCTTGTTGTGAGACTGCAGGGTAATCCCATCACTGGGGGACTCTGGAGCCTGGTTCTCATTTCCCCTTCCACCATGATTCCCCTTCCCTCCCTCACCTTCCGACATAGCCTTTTTGATGCCTATCTCTGGCGGGATATTTTGTAGTCTTTATCTAAAACAGTAATGGGGCTGTAGTTAAAGAGCTCAACTGGGGCTGTGCCAGGACATTCCCAGTGCTCCTCATTGCCCATGTGCTCTGCCAGGTATCCATCCACCCCTGGTGTTACTTTGTGAACTCTGTCTTTTCAATGTATTTCACCTGTGTTTTATGGCTTTGAGAAATGTTCTATTGCTATTCCTATGTTGAGTGATTGTATACGTGGAAGCTCAAACAGTCAAAATGTATGATTACATTTCAAGGTGAACAAGGGTTTTCCCCTCAAGGTAATTAGAAGTGAATGATAACTCTATCATGAAACCCAGATCTACATATGTTCTGTCCCCATTGTTGTTTTTCAGGTCAATGTGTTTAATGGTTTTGGCGAACAGACTTCCCAAGACTGGATCGTGTTAGGTTGCATTGGCTCATGTCGAACAATACATTTCTCTGTAGTTTAGGCACATGTACAGCCACATACATTTGAGTGTATGAGTTCAAATGAAGAGATGTGTTTGTCTGGTATTGTGGTTTCAGTGGAGATTTGTTTGTAGTTCATTAATGCACTCCAGATGGAACATGGTTAACTCACACACCCTTTCACCTTTGCCTGCGAGATCTGGCATGAAAACTCTGTTTCTGTTTGGCCTCAAGTGTATTGATTATGATGCTGATTATTTCCATATCACACATCATGGCTATTTTAACATCTGAGAACATTCTCCTCTATTCACATGAATTACACGTCTCTGGCATCTTGCAACTTACTGATGGATAAGAGCAGGGAAAACATACACAAACATTAGCCCTACATAAGGAAAAACATACATTAGCATACTATTATTAATGCACTGTATATATACGGTTCATGCGCACAAACAGTGATTTGATTGCAAGAACAATGTTTGTATTTTTCTTGAATATTAAGCTGTCATGAAGGCAAGAATCTAAAATCTAAAATATATTTTGATTTGTAAAAAAAAATGGGGTTATTACATGAATCGCTGTGTTATTTCATAGTTTTGATGTCTTCGCTATTATTCTACAATGTAGAAAATAGTAAAAATAAAGAAAAACCCTTGAATGAGTAGGTGTGTCAACTTTTTGACTGGTACTGTACACATACATACATACATACATACATACATACATACATACATACATACATACATACATACATACATACATACATACATACATACATACATACATACATACATACATACATACATACATACAGTACCAGTCACGGTCACATTTTTGGACACACCTACTCATTCAAGGGTTTTTCTTTCTTTTTTATCTATTTTCTACATTGTATAATAATAGTGGATTAAATCAACATGCGTACGCATACGTGTGAGAGGTCTAGTTAGACTGGAGAGGATAAATTGTTTCATAATGTCTCTGTCAGCTGTGCATCCAACTGCATCCAACGTCCAATAGATATCAGCTTTGGTACTGTTAGTGATAATCTAAATGGAATGGCATGACACATTGCTACACGGAATGTGAAAACAAAACAGACAGACAGACGGATAGACAGTTTCGAGCCCAGGGGAATGCAGAACAGGAAATGGTAGAGGACAGCTGAATGGGACAGGTAGAAACACTGGCCATAAGAGAGGGATCCGGCTCACTTCCCTAGAGGTTAAGGGTTCATGTTTAGGTTCGGAGTGGGACTTACACTCATCACTCACACTATCCCCTATGGCTCCACTGGTCTTTTGAGCCTGAGACAACAAGCACACCCTGTAGGAGTTATCTGGGCCCTGGATGACCAACAGTAGCTGAGCAAGAGCTACTGTACCATGGCCAGCTGTAACAGGAGGTCTTGGCAGGTATTTCGGGGTACGGTTAGTCCCGCTTAGAGGAGGATGGTGTTCATCCAGACGGTCTTTGGCTCACCTGTTTTTCCAGAAACTTCTGCAGGCTCATTGTGATAGCTGTCTGATCAAATCTTCTCCCTGGTGTTATTTGCTTGGGCTTGTAGTGTGGGAGACATGAGAATTGTGGATGTTGTGTGGATGATGAGGACATAAAAGAAGCAGCTGCCCACTTTAGGAAACCGATGTGGAAAGGAGGACACAATTACTTATTGTCGTTTGACTTCAAGTTCCATTTTCCATCAAAGTGGGGAGAGTGGACTTGGAGTGAAGAATGACTGCTAATGACTGCTATCCTGTGACACATTTTTACTTTAGCATATGTATCCTCAACTAGGGTTCAGATATGTTTTGTGTAATGCTTTCCCAAAACTCCAAGCACATCTGTCCATAGCTACTCTTTACTGGAATCACTTTGACTCCTTGAGCCACCTTGCATGAGTGTGTTGGAGAATTGACAGTCCACCAGGAAGTGTCCCTACACTTGACCAACTGTGTGCCTACACTTGACCCACTGTGACACTGTAAATCTGCCAGAACTAAGGAGACTGAGAAGACCCAGGTTCAACTCTACTTGACTGCTGAGGGAGGGGTGAAAGCGAGGTGGGGGCTGGCCACTCCTATTCTCCTGGCAAGCTCCATTTAGCATTCAGCCACATGCCAGCTGATTGCAGAGCTCTAACTAAGCCAGCAGTTTAATCAAGCCACATTCCTCAAACTCAAGTAATACTGTAATTCCAGAATCTGCCATCATTTTGCCACATGTCCCTTATAAGCAACTGTTTGGAATGGGATACTTCGGAAGACAGCTGGCGTACCCGTCTGTCGAGTAACTCAACACTGTGAAAACTTTGCAGTGACCTTTCTATGTCTATATGTCTATGTTTCTATGTCTTTTCTATGGCTCAGTTAATTATGGAGATTTAAAAAAAGGTCTAGATACATGACTCACGCCTAGACTGTTTTAATCAGATAGCACACGCAGCCTTATCAACAGTCCATCTATCTTATTCTTAAACACTAAGCACTCTTATTAAAGATTTGTGTGAGTACCGTACGTATAGTGCGTAGGTTGTGAACCTTATAAGGACCGTAAGTGAGAACATATGCCCCCTGTTACTGCATAGTACCATGAGGTCTGAATTACATGAGGAATGGAATCATTAATTCCTTTGAGCTGTCACGCCCTGGTCTTAGTATTTTGTGTTTTCTTTATTATTTTGGTCAGGCCAGGGTGTGACATGGGTTAATTATGTGGTGTGTTTTGTCTTGGGGCTTTTGTAGGTATTGGGATTGTGGTTTAGTGGGGTTATCTAGAAAAGTCTATGGTTGCCTGAAATGGTTCTCAATCAGAAGCAGGTGTTTATCGTTGTCTCTGATTGGGAACCATATTTAGGCAGCCATATTCTTTGAGTGTTTTGTGGGTGATTGTTCCTGTCTCTGTGTTTTGTTTGCACCAGAAACGCTGTTTCGGTTTTCGCGTTATCGTATTGTTTGTGTTTATTCGTTTATTAAACATGTATCAAAATTACCACGCTGCATTTTGGTCCGATCCTTGCTACACCTCCTCTTCAGAGGAGTAGATAGAAGAAAACCGTAACATGAGCATTTAAAATTTGACATACTTTTAAGCGTTCGAGCTGAGCAATGTGTCAAACGCTCTGAGCAGGTAGGTCTCCTCTCACCAGGATAAAGTCTGCCAGATCCACCCACCTCAGTTTCCATCTCTGACTCTTGACTCAGTCAGATGATACCACCACTCTATGCTAACTGGTGGTGCATAATGCAGTAATATAGTAGATCAAGAACAATGGGGCCCAATTCAGACTTTTGACATTTGTGACCAACCGTCTTGATTATGTCTTATGTAGCAACATTTGAAATTGTGTTTTTTACATTGGAAAAAAGCAGAGACACAGAGCTACAAAATGGTATATCATACACTGCATTTGAGGAACAATGGGGAAGTAATTCTGCTTTGATAAACGTGTAACCTCACTTTTGAGAAAATGGCTTTTGAATGTTTTTGTACCTACTGGAGAGCTCTCCTTTGTCTACATCCATTCAGCATTGTTCACACCCTCTTAAGCTTTAGCCCCCACCCAAACTCTGACCATTTTACTCACCCTAGCAGAGCTGGTTAGACTGTTTTCATGTTATCCAGAGCATTGGTGACTGTAATTGTGCTGCTGGCAACAATTGAATGATGCTTTTTTTGCTGACATTTACTGATGCCGGCCATATTCAACAGGTGTTGAGTGTTCGTAAATTCATTAGTTATTCTGTGCTCTGGCACACTGACGAGAGTGCCCTGAATCGGAGTAAATGGCCAGACTGAATTTATGAATGCACCCAAAATTGTTACTTGCATAGTGACATGTAGCTAGCTAGCTAAACAATTAACCATAATCCCAACTCATGACGTTACTACCCTAAATACTTTATGTAAAAATTTGAAATGTGTAATATCTGAGAATGTAGCTAGCTAGACTATCTCATCTGTGGTCTGAAATCGGAGTAGAAAGCCAGAGCGAATTCTCCAGCTAACGTTATGTCTATCAACAGTTGTTGCAGTGACATTCTATTGAAATGGACACTTGCATAGTGGAGTATTTTGGTCAGACATGTAGCTAGCTAGCTAAACAATGAATCATAATCCCATCTCATGACATTACTACCCTGTATGAAATTGCAGGTAGCTAAACAACCAAGTTCAATGTTAGCTAGCTAACATTAGGCTATAACTAGCCAAGTAAATGTCTGAGATGCGACTAATAAGATCATACACGTAACGTTAGCTAGTGAGCCAGCCAGCTAATGTTAGCTAGCAGTACATTTTAACTTGAAATGAAAAGACAATGTCAAAATTAAAAATGTGTAATGTCAGAAAATATTGGTGGATAGACTATCTCACCCATTATTTGAAATTGGAGTAGAAAGCCAGAGTGAATTTACCAGCTAACGTTACGTCTATCAACGGTTGTTGCAGTGACATTCTTTTGAAATGGATACTTCGCATAGTGGAGACTTTTGTGAAGCTAGCTAGCTACCTTGATTTAACCAGGCAGGCAAGTTGGGAACAAGTTCTCATTTACAATTGCGACCTGGCCAAGATAAAGCAAAGCAGTTCGACACATACAACAACACAGAGTTACACATGGAGTAAAACAAACATACAGTCAATAATATTGTAGAAAAATACGTCTATTTACAATGTGAGCAAATGAGGTGAGATAAGGGAGGTAAAGGCCAAGTTGGCGAAGTAAATACAATATAGCAAGTAAAACACTGGAATGGTAGATTTGCAGTGGAAGAATGTGCAAAGTAGAAATAATGGGGTGCAAAGGAGCTAAATAAATAAATACAGTAGAGGAAGAGGTAGTTTTTTTGGGCTAAATTATAGATGGGCTATGTACAGGTGCAGTAATCTGTGAGCTGCTCTGACAGCTGGTGCTTAAAGCTAGTGTTGTGACGTTGTATTAGTTAATGTGACAACTGTTGCTCATCGAATGATTACAAGTTTCTAATTACGTGATTAACTGAATCAAACAATTATTAACTCATTAACCTGGGGCACCATGGGAAAACTAGTTTTTATTGAGTTTCTATTTCCCAAATTAACTCAAAGAATATCAGAATATGTAACGGCCGTTGTTGGTGGAAGAAGGTGAGGACCAAGGTGTAGCGTGGTATGTGTCCATATTTATTAGAATGAACACGGAAATAACAAAAATAACAAAGAGAAATGACCGAAAACAGTTCTGGCTGGTGCAGACACACAACAGAAAACAGAGAATAATCACTCATGAAACACAATAGAAAACAGGCTCCCTAAATATGGTTCTCAGTCAGGGAGAACGATTGACAGCTGCCTCTGATTTGAGAACCATACCAGGCCTAACACAGAACCCAACTCACGCCCTGACCATACTAAAACAAAGACATAACAAAAGAACTAAGGTCAGAACGTGACAGAATATTGATTTTACAACAGCCGCTAATTAACCAGTTTCCTCTATCAGTCTCATAATCTGAACATCGTATAGCCCTTGAATCTGCACGGACCCGGGTCCCACTAATGAATTCGCACCACACCAATCTTAGTTGAATATTTATTTACTAAAAAGCTAAAATGATGATAAAAGATACGCATAGACAAAACACATTATAGGCTATTGATTAGAACTTAGTATAACGGGCCAACACGCTATGGCGCGTGTTATCCACAATGGGAATTTCAAAAGAGAGAACAGAAAGAAGTACACAAGAAATATACATTTGGGTGAATTTGTCAGCTATGCTATTTTAACCCTAGCCTTGCCTCAAACTGCCACTCTTATGGGTCAGAATACAATGATGTAATTACGTGGTGATGATCTCCAGGGATTTTCTGCGTGGACCGTTCCGCTGTTCGATGACGCACTTCTCCTGCGCACCTCCCTGCTCGTCCTCCCGGTGTCAGTGTCCTTTTTGACGTAGGAGTCTGTTCCCTCACCCCTTTCTCTGGAAGGGGTCTTCTGAGGACAGACGGCCCTGTAGCTCAGAGCTCACAGCGTAGGAATTAAACCCTTTAGATACCACGATTCGATTTGAGATGGAGGCTAGGTGGTTCAACTTGAATTCACCCGCTTAGACACAGCTACTCATCCGTAGCTTGGGTAGAAAAGGATTTCTTTGTCCTCAAACTTGCGTTGCGTTCTGGGTTGGTTGACTTTTTCAGACCCTGCTGCAGCTGGGGTCACGTAGTCCTGTTGTAAATTCTATACTCACAGGTTTTATACCCTTGGGTCAGAAGTGGGCGTAGCCGCCTTTAGGGCAATTCTCTGGGCGTACCAAGTTAATGATTCAAGGGTTAGGTTTTTCTCAAATCCCATTTTAGACAACTAACTTAACATTTCATCTTCCCCAAAACATTTTCTTTGATTTGGATGTTTTCCATACAACGTACAATGTATAAACATCAAACATATACTAGGAAAACCCTTCACATTACAATGTTTTCGTAATAACGTCATCTATTAACCTTTAATAACAGAAAAAAAATGACATACATTTTCATAGTCCATCTATCGTCATGACCACCATTGTGGCTGACGGAAACCATTGTTCCAAAGTCCCTTTATTTCATGTTTAATGTTCTGAGGCTGGTTCTCCATAGTAACGGGACAAAGGAATTTGTCTGTGGCCTGAGATTTACCAGGGCCATGAGGGGCCATAATACCCCCCGCATCATCAGAACCCTAGATCTCTCCTCCTCTGTTGGGGTTGAAAGATAATCTGTAGGGTTGTGGTCTCCTGTAACCTGACCTGATCAAGACAGTCATGACACTAGTGAGGGAGATAAGTGTTTCGAGTTTCAGAGATTTTTGTAGTTTGTTCTAGTCATTGGCAGCAGAGAACTGGAAGGAGATGCAGCCAAAGGAGGAATTGGCTTTGGGTGTGACCAGAGAGATATACCTGCTGGAGCGCATGCTACAGGTGGGTGCTGCTATGGTGACCAGCGAGCTGAGATAAGGGAGGACTTTACCTAGCAGGGTCTTGAAGAAGACCTGGAGCCAGTGGGTTTGGTGACTAATATGAAGTGAGGGACAGCCAACGAGAGCGTACAGGTCGCAGTGGTGGGTAGTATATGGGGCTTTGGTGACAAAACGGATGGCACTGTGATAGACTGCATCCAATTTATTGAGTAGGGTATTGGAGGCTATCTTGTAAATGACATTTACAGACAGTTTACAGTCTAACCAGACTCCTAGGTATTTGTAGTTGTCCACATATTCTAAGTCAGAACTGTCCAGAGTAGTGATGCTGGATGGGCGGGCAGGTGCTGTGATCGGTTGAAGAGCATGCATTTAGTTTTACTTGTATTTAAGAGCAGTTGGAGGCCACGGAAGGAGAGTTGTATGGCATTGAAGCTTGTCTGGAGGTTAGTTAACACAGTGTCCAAAGAAGGGCCAGAAGTATACAGAATGGTGTTGTCTGCGTAGAGTTGGATCAAATATGTAATGTTAGCTAGCGAGCCAGCCAGCTAACATTAGCTAGCTAACAGTACACTTTAACTTGAAATGAAACCACTTTCTGTCAGAATTAGAAATGTCTACCCATCCCGTCACTAGTGCATAATGAGACAAGGACATCCCTGCCCGCCAAACCCAGACGATTGCTTATGCACCGCCCTATGGGTCTCCCGGTTGCAGCCGGCTGCAACAGAGCCTGCACTTGAACCCAGAATCTCTAGTGGAACAGCTAGCACTGCAGTGCAGTGCCTTAGACGAGTGCGCCACTCGGGAGGCCCTGTGACAATTATACATGTATGTGGGTATAACTAATGGTGGCTACCGATAGTGGCTAATATTTAACACGGTACAAAATGTAAAAAAATGCTGGTCCGACCAATCTGATTCCATGCTCCATGCTTCCATCACGCGGACTGGGATATGTTCCACATTGCGGCGAACAACAACATTGACGAATACGCTGATTCGGTGTGCGAGTTCATTAGAACGTGCATTGAAGATGTCGTTCCCATAGCAACGATTAAAACATTCCCAAACCAGAAAATTCAACGGCTCAGACACAAGAGGTATGTGGCAGGGTCTACAGTCAATCACGGATTACAAAAAGAAAACCAGCCCCGTCACAGACCAGGATGTCTTGCTCCCAGGCAGACTAAATCACTTTTTTGCCCGCTTTGAAGACAATACAGTGCCACTGACACGGCCCGCTACCAAAACATGCAGACTCTCCTTCACTGCAGCCGACGTGAGTAAAACATTTAAATGTGTTAACCCTCGCAAGGCTGCAGGCCCAGACGGCATCCCCAGCCGCGCCCTCACAGCATGCGCAGACCAGCTGGCTGGTGTGTTTACGGACATATTCAATCAATCCTTATCCCAGTCTACTGTTCCCACATGCTTCAAGAGGGCCACCATTGTTCCTGTTCCCAAGAAAGCTAAGGTAACTGAGCTAAACGACTACCGCCCGTAGCACTCACTTCGGTCATCATGAAGTGCTTTGAGAGACTAGTCAAGGACCATATCACCTCCACCCTACCTGACACCCTAGACCCACTCCAATTTGCTTACCGCCCAAATAGGTCCACAGACGATGCAATCTCAACCACACTGCACACTGCCCTAACCCATCTGGACACGAGGAACACCTATGTGAGAATGCTGTTCATCGACTACAGCTCAGCATTTAACACCATAGTACCCTCCAAGCTCGTCATCAAGCTCGAGACCCTGGGTCTTGACCCCGCCCTGTGCAACTGGGTACTGGACTTCCTGACGGGCCGCCCCCAGGTGGTGAGGGTAGGTAACAACATCTCCTCCCCGCTGATCCTCAACACTGGGGCCCCACAAGGGTGCGTTCTGAGCCCTCTCCTGTACTCCCTGTTCACCCACGACTGCGTGGCCACGCATGCCTCCAACTCAATCATCAAGTTTGCGGACGACACTACAGTGGTAGGCTTGATTACCAACAACGACGAGACGGCCTACAGGGAGGAGGTGAGGGCCCTTGGAGTGTGGTGTCAGGAAAATAACCTCACACTCAACGCCAACAAAACTAAGGAGATGATCCTGGACTTCAGGAAACAGCAGAGGGAGCACCCCCCTATCCACATCGATGGGACAGTAGTGGAGAGGGTAGTAAGTTTTAAGTTCCTCGGTGTACACATCACAGACAAACTGAATTGGTCCACCCACACAGACAGCATCGTGAAGAAGGCGCAGCAGCGCCTCTTCAACCTCAGGAGGCTGAAGAAATTTGGTTTGTCACCAAAAACACTCACAAACTTCTACAGATGCACAATCGAGAGCGTCCTGTCGGGCTGTATCACCGCCTGGTACGGCAACTGCTCCGCCCACAACCGTAAGGCTCTAAAGAGGGTAGTGAGGTCTGCACAACGCATCACCGGGGGCAAACTACCTGCCCTCCAGGACACCTACACCACCCGATGTCACAGGAAGGCCATAAAGATCATCAAGGACAACAACCACCCGAGCCACTGCCTGTTCACCCCGCTATCATCCAGAAGGCGAGGTCAGTACAGGTGCATCAAAGCTGGGACCGAGAGACTGAAAAACAGCTTCTATCTCAAGGCCATCAGACTGTTAAACAGCCACCACTAACATTGAGTGGCTGCTGCCAACACACTGACTCAACTCCAGCCACTTTAATAATGGGAATTGCTGGAAATTGATGTAAAATATATCACTAGCCACTTTAAACAATGCTACTTAATATAATGTTTACATACCCTACATTATTCATCTCATATGTATATACTGTACTCTATCATCTACTGCATCTTTATGTAATACATGTATCACTAGCCACTTTAAACTATGCCACTTTGTTTACATACCCTACATTACTCATCTCATATGTATATACTGTACTCGATACCATCTACTGCATCTTGCCTATGCCGTTCTGTACCATCACTCATTCATATATCTTTATGTACATATTCTTTATCCCTTTACACTTGTGTGTATAAGGTAGTAGTTTTGGAATTGTTAGGTTAGATTACTCGTTGGTTATTACTGCATTGTCGGAACTAGAAGCACAAGCATTTCACTACACTTGCATTAACATCTGCTAACCATGTGTATGTGACAAATACATTTGATTTGATTGTAAATCACAGTGCATGGAGAAGTGTTTTTTTCTATCGGACAAAAATAAAGTCAATGTTGTTCCACTTGGAACTCAACCTTATTCAAAATGTCATTGCTCATAAAAGTAGTGGAATTGTGAGGGAATTAAGTCAAGGTCAGAAAACCACATATCTGGGCCTCCTGAGTAGTAGCGCAGCGGCCGGGATTGCGAGTCCCATAGGGTGGCGCACAATGGGACCTGTGTTGTCCAGGATAGGAAGGGTTTGGCCAGGGGGGCTTTACTTGGCTCATTGTGCTCTAGTGACTGCTTGTGGCGGGCTGGGTGCCTGCAGGCTGACCTTGGTCATCAGGTGTTTCCTCTGACACATTGATGTGGCTGGCTTCCGGGTTAAGTAGCGGGGTTTGGAGAGTCATATTTTGGAGGACGTATGACTCGACCATCGCCTCCTGAGCTCGTTGGAGAGTTGCAGCGATGAGACAAGATAGAAACGGGGGTTAATTATTATTAATTGTAAACACACCACCATACCTTTTTTAATATATTTTTTTTATCTCCACCCCAACCTAATAGCGGGTGAATAGCATGCTGTTCTCATGCTTAAATTCAAGGTCAGAATACACGTATTGTTCAGCCCCATATTTCATGGATTGAATGTGATAATGGCAACTTTCAGGATGAAAAAAAGCATTGTATTTTTGATTCATCAATATATTTTGTGCATAAAGGGTCTTCAAACCTATTTTTTATGATTCATACAGCATATACTTTACTAACACCTAAATGTGCCTAAATAATCAACAAAATCTGAGTATTTTTTTAATCTACCAGTTAGTGCTGAAATGGAGACAAATAGGCAAAAAAGCACCAGTCAAAAGTTTGGACACACTTACTCATTCAAGGGTTTTTCTTTATGTGTACTATTTTCTACTTTGTAGAATAATAGTGAAGACATCAAGGCGAAGGGTGTCTACTTTGAAGAACCTCAAATATAAAACAATATTTGGATTTGTTTAACACTTTTTTGGCTACTACATGATTCCGTATGTGTTATTTCATAGTTTTGATGTCTTGAAAATTATTCTACAATGTAGAAAATAGTAAAAATAAAGAAAAACCCTTGAATGAGGAGGTGTTATTATAATTAGCCCAGCTTTATCAATGAGGGAGACAGGGTTCATGCTGGTGTTTTTATGCCCTGAACTGCAAAGCAACATCTCCAGAAACCTCTTCCTACACAACTATGTGTCTGTGTGTTTGTTCCATGAGTGTGGTGAGTTTTGAGGGTATTGAAATGCACTTTTCACCCTGATGATGCTTAATAAGTACTCATCTGTTCCTCTACTCATGTCGGTGTGTGTGTGTGTGTGTGTATGGGCATATGTGTGATGTGTGGTGTCTACATTTTAAATCGTCAACTGTCCTTATTGTCTGATTACTGCCTCTTGCAAAGCAGTGAAGTTGCTGGCAATGATTTCCAATGGGTCCTCCAACCCCAGACATCCATCTGGAAAAAGTATTCACCTCTCTGGGTCTGCATACTTCATTGTCTTCAGGGGGTCTCTCTCTCACTGCTGACTGAAGAGAACATCTGTATTTTCCACCACCTCTTCCCTGTCCAGTGTTCTGAAAGTAGACCTTTACCCAGTGATACACTATATCTTAGGAAAAGCACGCCTGGGTTTCGACCAGACAGTCAGTGCCAGAATCTTGGACTCTAGGCGCACTTCATCTTTTGAAATGCGACCCTTATAGACTTACCTGACCCTCAGAGCCATGGAGCATCGACAAGCACCATCAAGGTCAACAGTTCATAAATCTCTTACTCTGGAAGAGGAAGAAAGGAGGAGACGTGTACAGTTACTGTACAGAATCTGTAACAAAGTAAGACAAACAAAAAAAATACATCAAGAGGTAAAGCTATCACAGGACTATGCAGCATAACGGCTTTAAAAGACAAGATGGATCCACCCTAATAGCTATACCACATGAGATGAAAAATACTAGCAGGTGTGGAAGATAAGTTATCCGTCTACAAGGCTGTTTCTGATTGGTATCTTCCTCATATAGACATAGGAATTTGGGGGAAATCCTATAGTTGAAATTATATTGTACTGGCACTGAAATTACACCCCCCCCCCCCCCTCCATTGTCAAAATGCAGCATTGGGCCAGATCCTAACTTGAGAGGTGCACACATAACTTTTGTGTAATCATGCGTTGATGACAAGTATAGTCCTTCTGGATGTAGTCTGCCTAACAAAGCCATGGTGCCAAATTACAGCCTTTGACTCTTGAAGTTTGTTCCTATTCTGTGGAGCCAGTTTCTTCACTTCTGCCCATCCTGCGCCCCCACCCTCGACCTGTGAGGCAGCAGCAGGAGGAGGTTCTGTGGTTCAGGTCAGGATATGGCTGAGGGTTTCTCATCACAACCTGGTTTTAGAGCATTTTGTATTATTCTGTACGTAAATCCGAGACACTCTATTTAATATGATATGTTAGGGGGTGACAGGTAGCCTAGTGGTTAGGGCATTGGGCCAGTAATTGAAAAGTTGCTCGATCAAATCCCCGAGCTGACAAGGTAAAAATCTGTCGTTCTGCTCCTGAACAAGGCAGTTAATCCACTGTTCCTAGGCTGTCATTGTAAATAAGAATTTTTTATTAACTGACTTGGCTAATTAGATAAAGGTTAAAACAAATGTAAATGCATTTTGTATGGTATGTATTAATTTGTGGATGTATATCAAACATTTTGTATGATATGTTACAAATGACAAATTACAACTTTTACTGTTCCAGTGATAACAGTAAAAGGATGTTTTGTAACAGTAAAAGGATGTTTTATTTTTTCATTTTTTATTTCAACTTTTATTTAACCAGGTAGGCTAGTTGAGAACAAGTTCTCATTTACAACTGCGACCTGGCCAAGATAAAGCATAGCAGTGTGAACAGACAGCAACACAGAGTTACACATGGAGTAAACAATAAACAAGTCAATAACACAGTAGAATTTTTTAATTAAAAAAAGCAGTCTATATACATTGTGTGCAAAAGACATGAGAAAGTAGGCAAATAATTACAATTTAGCAGATTAACACTGGAGTGATAAATGATCAGATGGTCATGTGCAGGTAGAGATACTGGTGTGCAAAAGAGCAGAAAAGTAAATAAATAAAAACAGTATGGGGATGAGGTAGGTAAATTGGGTGGGCTATTTACCGATGGACTATGTACAGCTGCAGCGATCGGTTAGCTGCTCAGATAGCAGATGTTTAAAGTTGGTGAGGGAGATAAAAGTCTCCAACTTCAACGATTTTTGCAATTTGTTCCAGTCACAGGCAGCAGAGAACTGGAAGGAAAGGCGGCCAAATGAGGTGTTGGCTTTAGGGTTGATCAGTGAGATACACCTGCTGGAGCGCATGCTACAGGTGGGTGTTGCCATTGTGACCAGTTACCTGAGATGAGGCGGAGCTTTACCTAACATGGACTTGTAGATGACCTGGAGCCAGAAGGTCTGGCAACGAATATGTAGCGAGGGCCAGCTGACTAGAGCATACAGGTCGCAGTGGTGGGTGGTATAAGGTGCTTTAGTAACAAAGCACATGGCACTGTGATAAACTGCATCCAGTTTGCTGAGTAGAATATTGGAAGCCATTTTGTAAATGACATTGCCGAAGTCGAGGATCGGTAGGATATTCAGTTTTACTAGGGTAAGTTTGGCGGCGTGAGTGAAGGAGGCTTTGTTGCAAAATAGAAAGCCGATTCTAGATTTGATTTTGGATTGGAGATGTTTGATATGAGTCTGGAAGGAGAGCTTACAGTCTAGCCAGACACCTAGGTACTTATGATGTCCACATATTCTAGGTCGGAACCATCCAGGGTGGGGATGCTAGTTGGGCGTGCGGGTGCAGGTAGCGAACGGTTGAAAGCATGCATTTGGTTTTACTGGCGTTTAAGAGCAGTTGGAGGCCACGGAAGGAGTGTTGTATGGCATTGAAGCTCGTTTGGAGGTTAGATAGCACAGTGTCCAAGGAAGGGCCAGAAGTATACAGAATGGTGTCGTCTGTGTACAGGTGGATCAGGGAATTGCCCGCAGCAAGAGCGACATCATTGATATATACAGAGAAAAGAGTCGGCCCGAGAATTGAACCCTGTGGCACCCCCATAGAGACTGCCAGAGGACCGGACAACATGCCCTCCGATTTGACACACTGAACTCTGTCTGCAAAGTAGTTGGAGAACCAGGCAAGGCAGTCATTAGAAAAACCGAGGCTACTGAGTCTGCCGATAAGAATATGGTGATTGACAGAGTCGAAAGTCTTGGCCCGGTCGATCTCAGACGATATGAAAGAGAGGTTGAACAGGCTGGTAATAGGGGTTGCGACAATGGCGGCGGATAGTTTCAGAAATAGAGGGTCCAGATTGTCAAGCCCAGCTGATTTGTACGGGTCCAGGTTTGCAGCTCTTTCAGAACATCTGCTATCTGGATTTGGGTAAAGGAGAAGCTGGGGAGGCTTGGGCAAGTAGCTGCGGGGAGGTGGAGCTGTTGGCCGAGGTTGGAGTAGCCAGGAGGAAGGCATGGCCAGCCGTTGAGAAATGCTTGTTGAAGTTTTCGATTATCATGGATTTATCGGTGGTGACCGTGTTACCTAGCCTCAGTGCAGTGGGCAGCTGGGAGGAGGTGCTCTTGTTCTCCATGGACTTTACAGTGCCCCAGAACCTTTTGGAGTTAGAGCTACAGGATGCAAATTTCTGCGTGAAAAAGCTGGCCTTTGCTTTCCTGACTGACTGCGTGTATTGGTTCCTGACTTCCCTGAACAGTTGCATATCGCGGGGACTTTTTGATGCTATTGCAGTCCGCCACAGAATGTTTTTGTGCTGGTCGAGGGCAGTCAGGTCTGGAGTGAACCAGGGGCTAAATCTGTTCTTAGTTCTGCATTTTTTGAACGGAGCATGCTTATTTGAGATGGTGAGGAAGTTACTTTTAAAGAATAACCAGGCATCCTCTACTGACGGGATGAGGTCCATGTAATTCCAGGATACCCCGGCCAGGGCAATTAGAAAGGCCTGTTCAATAACAATTTATAAGATGAACATCTAGCAACCCAAAGGTTGCGAGTTCCAATCCCATCACGGACAACTTTAGCATTTTAGCTAATTAGCAACTTTGCACCTACTTACTACTTTTGAGCTACTTTGAAATTACCAACCTTAACCTTAACTTTAGCCCTAACCTTAACCCCTATCCCTAACCCCTAGCCTAGCTAACATTAGCATTAGCCATCTAGCCACCGAGCTAACGTCAGCCACGACAAATTAGAATTTGTAACATATCATACGTTTTGCAAATTCGCAACATACAGTACAAATTGCAATTCGTAACATTTTGTACGCATTGCAGTTCGTAACATATCATAAGAATTGTAGTTCGTAACATATTCAATTAAATGGATGATGCACATCCACAAATTAATGCATACCATTAATACATACCATAACAAACATAAGATATCATACCAATTGGAGCGTCTCGGATTTACATTTACTATGTTACATCTACCCCTAAGTCCAGCTCGGGGATTCGATTCAGAAAACTTTATAGGTAAGACCAGTAACTGAAAAGTTGCTGGATCGAATCCCCAAGCTGACAAGGTAAAAAATCTGTCATTCTGCCCCTGAGCTAGGCAGTTAACCCACTGTTCCCTGGGCGCCGAAGACGTGGATGTCGATTAAGGCAGCCCTCCGCACATCTCTGATTCAGAGGTGTTGGGTTAAATGCAAAGACACATTTCAGTTAAACGTATTCAGTTGTACAACTGACTAGGTATCTCCCTTTATATAGCCATTTTATTTTGTACGTCATTGTTATTCTTTGTTTACTGTGTATTTATTCCTCTTGGTCGATGGTGTAGCAGTGCGGCAATAGAGGCGTGACAGCGCATCCGGCTTCACATTCTTGGACCCCGAGTGGTAGGAGATGATGAAGTTAAATAGGGGGAATAGCAGGGTCCATCGAGTTTGCCTGGAGTTTAGGCGCTTGGTGGTGAGGAGATATTCCAGGTTCTTGTGATCTGTCCATAATATGAATGGGTGTTCCGCCCCCTCCAACCAGTGCCTCCACTCCAACGTCATCTTCACCACCAGAATTTCCTGGTTACCTAAGTCTTAATGCCTTTCCATGGGGTTGAGACGATGGGAGAGGAAAGTGCAAGGATGCAGCTTTTTGTCTTGGGCCGAACGCTGGGACAGGACAGCCCCCACTCCAACGTCCGAGGCTTCGACCTCCACAATGAACTGCCAGGACGGATCTGGATGGATTAGGATGGGGGCGGTAATGAATTGGTGTTTGAGGTCCAAGAATGGCTGGTCTGCAGCTGGAAACCATGTAAACAGGACCTTGGGAGAGGTGAGTGCTGACAGGGGGAAATCCCGGGTGCTGTAGCCCCGGATGAACTGGCAGTAGAAATTGGCAAACCCCAGGAAGCGTTGCGACAGCACTCTGGAGGTGGGTTGCGGCCAATCCACCACCGCTCTCTCCTTTTCAGGATCCAATTGGATGTTGCCTGCAGCAATGATGTACCCCAGGAAGGAGATGGTGGATTGATGGAATTCGCATTTTTCCACTTTGGCGTACAGCTGGTTCTCCTGAAGACGCTAGAAGACTTGTCTGACATGGAGGACATGTTCTTGAGCCGAGTGGTAAAACACGAGAATGTCATTAAGGTAGAGGAATACGAACCGGTTCAACATGTCCTGGGGAGCGTTATGTACCAGGGCCTGGAACACAGCAGGAGGGTTGATCAGTCCGAATGGCATCACCAGGTATTCATAGGTTCCGCTAGCCATGTTAAAGGCGGTCTTCCACTCATCTCCTTCCCGGAACCATACCAGATGGTAGGCGTTCCGGAGGTCCAACTTGGAGAAGATGGTAGCCCCCTGGAGAAGCTCGAAAGCCGAGGCAAGGAGTGGAAGCGGGTAACGTTTTTTAACTGTGATGTCATTCAGGCCCCGGTAGTCGATACGCGGATGAATGGTTTTGACCTACTCGTCAAAGAAGAACCCTGTGCCGGCGTGGGAGGCAGAAGGATGGATACCCCCTGCAGCCAGGGAGTCCTCAATATAAGTCTCCATCGCCTTGGTCTCCAGACCTGACAGGGCATAAAGCCGCCGCTGAGGCGGTGTTGTGCCCAGGAGAAGGTTGATGGCGCAGTCATAGGTCTGATGCAAAGAAAGCGCGGTGGCACAGACCTTGCTAAAAACCTCCCGGAGGTCCTGGTACTCCGCGGGAATGGCAGAGAGGTTCGTGGCTTTTTCCAAGCCTGCAGGAAAATGTCCCGGGGCAGGCAGCGCCAACTTCAGGCAATGCCCATGGCAAAATGGGCTCCAACCCAGGGTTGAACCAGTAGCCCAGTCGATCAGGGGATTGTGCCTGCCTTTGGAGCCAGGAAAACCCCAATGCCACAGGTGCATGAGGGGATTGGATGGGCAGGAACTGCATAAACTCACTGTGATTACCCGACACTCTCAGGTTAATGGGACACGTGGTGTGGGTGACTCTGCCAATAGAGCGCCCATCCAACGCTCTGACATCCATGGGAATGGAGAGGGGTTGTGTGGGGATTCCCAGCTCCGACACCAGGGTAGCGTCCATAAAGCTCTCGTTGGCTCCGGAGTCTATGAGCACCCAGAGAGATTTGGACTGGTCACCCCACAACAGGGTAGCTCACCAGCGTACTTGTACAACAGGACAATTACCCAACAGACCTCCAAGCTGTGTAAGGGCTATTTGACCAAGAAGGAGAGTGATGGAGTGCTGCATCAGATGACCTGGCCTCCACAATCGCCCAACCTCAACCCAATTTAGATGGTTTAGGATGAGTTGGACAGTAAAGTGAAGGAAAAGCAGCCAACAAGTGCTCAGCATATGTGGGAACTCCTTCAAGATTTTTGGAAAAGAATTCCAGGTGAAGCTGGTTGAGAAAATGCCAAAAGTGTGCAAAGCTGTCATCAAGGCAAGGGCCTACTTTGAAGAATCTAAAATCTAAAATATTATTTGATTTGTTTCACACTTTTTTGGTTACTAGATGATTCCATATGTGTTATTTCATAGTTTTGATGTCTTCACTATTATTCTACAATGTATAAAATAGTAAAAATATAGAAAAACCATTGAATGAATAGGTGTATCCAAACTTTTGACTGGGACTGTATGTGGCGGCCAATGCCGTTTATGATGACCTTGTTTCCATTACAATATGTTGGATGACTGTTATTCATATACCATTCACCCAGTTCTATGTAACATTGATAGGTTAAGCCTACTACATGATAATCAAATTTTCCCTATAACCATCATGACGTTGCAACAACTTAGCCTATGAATGAAAGTTTACTATGTAGGTGCACAAAGGTTGAGAGAAACATTTGAGATGACAGACAGTGACACATGGACAGACAGTGACACATTCTATACCGCCTTGCACACTCTTGCATGCATCTAGCTTATCTAGGTGTAATCACTAGTCCAACAGTTGCAAATGAGAGTTTCTATTGGAAAGATTCAGGTATTTTTATCCGAGTTTTGTTTGCTTCCGTTTCAGAAAAGTTTTTCAACAGAATCGGCGGAATGAATACACCCCTGATCACGCATAAAGATTGGAAAGCTGCCACGGTCATCCCCCTCTTCAAAGACGCTCTAGAACCAAACTGTTACAGACCTATATCTATCCTACCCTGCCTTTCTAAGGTCTTCAAAAGCCAAGTTAACAAACAGATCACTGACCATTTCGAATCCCACCGTACCTTCTCCGTTATGCAATCTGGTTTCCGAGCTGGTCATGGGTGCACCTCAGCCACGCTCAAGGTCCTAAACGATATCATAACCGCCATTGATAAAAGACAATACTGTGCAGCCATATTCATCAACCTGGCCAATGCTTTCGACTCTGTCAATTACCGCATTCTTAGCGGCAGACTCAACAGCCTTGGTGTCTCAAATGACTGCCTCGCCTGGTTCACCAACTACTTCTCAGACAGAGTTCAGTGTGTCAAATCGGAGGGCCTGTTGTCCGAACCTCTGGCAGTCTTTATGGGGGTGCCACAGGGTTCAATTCTCGGGCCGACTCTCTTCTCTGTATACATCAATGATGTTGCTCTCGCTGCTGGTGATTCTTTGATCCACCTCTACTCAGATGACACCATTCTGCATACTTCTGGCCCTTCTGTGGACACTGTGTTACCTAACCTCCAGATGAGCTTCAATGCCATACAACTCTCCTTCCGTGGCCTCCAACTGCTCTTAAATGCAAGTAAAACTAAATGCAGGCTCTTCAACCGATCACTGCCCGCACCTGCCCGCCCGTCTAGCATCACTACTCTGGACGGTTCTGACTTATTTGGACAACTACAAATACCTAGCTGTCTGGTTAGACTGTAAACTCTCCTTCCAGACTCACATTAAGCATCTCCAATCCAAAATTAAATCTAGAATCAGCTTCCTATTTCACAACAAAGCATCCTTCACTCATGCTGCCAAACATACCCTCGTAAAACTGACTATCCTACCGATCCTTGATGTCATTTACAAAATAGCCTCCAACACTCTACTCAGCAAATTGGATGCAGTCTATCACAGTGCCATCCGGTTTGTCACCAAAGCCCCATATACTACCCACCACTGCAGCCTGTATGCTCTCGTTGGCTGGCCCTCACTTCATAATCGTCGCCAAACCCACTGGCTCCAGGTCATCTGTAAGTCTTTGCTAGGTAAAGCCCCGCCTTATCTCAGCTCACTGGTCACCATAGCAGCACCCAACTGTAGCACACACTCCAGCAGGTATATTTCACTGGTCACCCCCAAAGTCAATTCCTCCTTTGGCTGCGTTTCCTTCCAGCTCTCTGCTCCCAATGACTGGAACAAATTGCAAAAATCACTGAAGCTGGAGACTCATATCTCCCTCGCTAACTTTAAGCATCAGCTGTCAGAGCAGCTTACAGATCATTGCACCTGTACATAGCCCATCTGTAAATAGCCCATTCAACTATCTCATCCCCATATTGTTATTTTTTTGTTGTTGCTCCTTTGCACCCCAGTATCTCTACTTGCACATTCATCTTCTGCACATCTACTGTATCACTCCAGTGTTTAATTGCTAAATTGTAATTATTTTGCCACTATGGCCTATTTTTTGCCTTATCTCCCTAATCTTCCCTCATTTGCACACACTGTATATAGACTTTTCTATTGTGTTATTGACTGTATGTCTGTTTATTCCATGTGTAACGCTGTGTTGTTGTTGTTTTATACTTTATCTTGGCCAGGTCGCAGTTGTAAATGAGAACTTGTTCTCAACTGGCCTACTTGGTTAAATAAAGGTGAACAAAAAAAAAATCTGTTAATTTTCTTAGCAGCTACGTTGTATTCCTTCTTGCCTCTATACACTCTCCTCCTCTTACCTTTTTCCCTTTGTTTGTGAACGTCAGTGAATAACACATCAGCTGTATGTGACCAGTCAAAATAACCTTTCCATGCCAAACCATGTCATACACACAACCTACATTGTTATCCCTATATTAGCTAAAGTACCATCCTAGCCAACATAGCCAATAGAACTAATGTGTAAGTAAACCCACTATAATCATGCAGTAACGTTAGTGTGTAGTCAGTAACAGTTACACCGGCAGTCCCTGATGGCAATAAATTAATAAACCAAAAGCTTACCTTGACTTGGAAGAGTTCCATCTGTTGGGGCGGTATGCAAATTGGAGTGGGTCTAGGGTTTATGGGATAATGGTGTTGATGTGAGTCATGACCAGCCTTTCAAAACACTTCATGGCTACAGACATGAGTGCTACGGGTCGGTAGTCATTTAGGCAGGTTACCTTAGTGTTCTTGGGCACAGGGACTATGGTGGTCTGCTTAAAACATGTTGGTATTACAGACTCGGACAGGGAGAGGTTGAAAATATCAGTCAAGACACTTGCCAGTTCATTAGCGCATGTTCGCAGTACACATCATGCTAGCCCTGCAGCCTTGTGAATGTTGACCTGTTTAAAGGTCTTACTCACATCGGCTGCGGAGAGCGTGATCATACAGTCTTCTGGAACAGCTGGTGCTCTCATGCATGTTTCAAATCAAATCAAATTTATTTATATAGCCCCTCGTACATCAGCTGATATCTCAAAGTGCTGTCCAGAAACCCAGCCTAAAACCCCAAACAGCAAGCAATGTAGGTGTAGAAGCACGGTGGGTAGGAAAAACTCCCTAGAAAGGCCAAAACCTAGGAAGAAACCTAGAGAGGGACCAGGCTATGAGGGGTGGCCAGTCCTCTTCTGGCTGTGCCGGGTGGAGATTATAACAGAACATGGCCATTTCAGTGTTATTTGCCTCGAAGCGAGCATAGAAGTAGTTTAGCTCGTCTGGTAGGCTCGTGTCACTGGGCAGCTCTCGGCTGTGCTTCCCTTTGTAGTCTGTATTGGTTTGCAAGCCCTGCCACATCTGATGAGCATCGGAGCAGGTGTAGTATGGTTTAGTTCATTGCAAAACAGTGCGTTTCAATCAATTATTTGGTGACTTGAATATATTTAGTATAGTTCTATCTGATTTTTTTGTATTTTTATTAAATTCACTGAGCAGGATGGTCCTCTACTTCCTCCTCTGAGGAGCCTCCGCTGTACTGTAGACAGGGATAAAGTGACTAGGCAACAGGATAGATAATAGACAGCAGCAGGTGTGTGTGTGTGTGTGTGTGTGTGTGTGTGTGTGTGTGTGTGTGTGTGTCGTCAGTATGCATGTGTGAGCATGTTATGTGTGTGTGTGTGTGTGCAAGAGAGTTAGTGTAAAAAAGGGTTAATGTAGGTAGTCCTTGTAGCCATTTGGTTAGCTATTTAGCAGTCTTGTTTAGTAGTCTTATGACTTGGGGGTAGAAACTGTTCAGGGTCCTGTTAGTTCCAGACTTGGTGCATTGGTACCACTTGCCATGCGATAGCAGTCTATGGCTTGGGTGGCTGTAGTTTTTGACAATTTTGGGGGGCCTTCCTCTGACAAAGCCTGTTATAGAGGTCTTGGCAGGCAAGTAGCTCTGCCCCAGTGATGTACTGGGGCATACTCACCACCCTCTGTAGCACCTTGCGGTCGGGTGTCTTGCAGTTGCCGTAACAACCGATGATGCAGCCAGTCAAGATGCTCTCAATGGTGCAGCTGTAGACATTTTTGAGGATCTGAGGGCCCATGCCAAATCTTTTCAGCCTCCTGAGGGGGAAGAGGCGCTGTCGTGCCCTCTTTACAACTGTGTGGGTGTGTGTGGACCATGTTAATTCCTTAGTGATGTGGACACAGAGGAACTTAAAGCATTCAACCCTCTCCACTACAGCCCCATCGATGTGGATGGAGGCATGCTAGCCCCTCTGTTTCCTGTAGTCCACGATCAGCTCCTTTGTCTACTTAACCTACTGAAACTGTATGTAGGAATTATATTTCTTACAAGATTGAAAACATAGCCATGGAGAGAGGATTGGGAATTGACACTATCCTTGTGGTTGATCAAGGCAATGCCAGGCCTATGCTTAGAACGATCTTCATGAACTGCAGTGTTTTGTGTACATGACAGCAACTAAACTTCCTAAAAACAAATTGTGAATACAATTGGATTTGTGAAATTTTATATTGGATTTAAGTTTAAAATAACCGTGTAAACACATTTTCAAACAGTGTAATAATGTGTTTTAGGGTCTCTTTCTGATCTGTTGATAAAGTCGTCACATTCCCTTGTCTGTCTCTTGGCATCCCACCTCAGGTCTTGCAATGTTCCATGATTCCCAATCCCAGCACACACCACACCTTCCTAATGAGCTGAGAACAAGGTGATGAATTAGACCACCTTCACACTGATGTCACATTCATTACTAAGAGAACTGGAGGAAAAAACACAACTGTTAGGCCACTTATTAATAAGCACGTCCACAAGCATAATCAATGTATAATATATAATATAATAATAAAATATATAATATATTCCATTTAGCTTTTATCCAAAGCGACTTTAGCAGATGCTTTTATCCGTGGCTGGTGTGTCTGTCGGGCACTGGAGCGGGGCAGAGTGGCGTTGCAGTCTGAACACATGGCAGATGCCAAGTGTCAGACTGACAGAGAAGGACACTTTGGCCAGGAGTTGGTAGAATTGGCAAAGGAGAAGGGAAGGGTTTTTTCTTCAGCAAAGAGAGAAGATAAATGGTCAGGGAGTTTGCCAGGAAAGCTTCACGTCTCTCTCTTTCACTCTTCCTCCTATCTATCTATCTATCAATCTATCTTTCTATCTTTCTTTCTTTCTTTCTCTCTTTCTCTCTGTCTTTTTCTCCATCTCTCACCTCTCTCACCCTACTCTCTCTCCCTCTTTCCAGCCCATATGTCATCTGAGCAACGGGAGGTTGCTGTCTATCCATCCTGTGTCACCTTGGAAATGTGCTTCTGCTTTGACTGGCTCGCTTCATAATGTCTCAGCCACTACATAAACCCTCTCTCTCTACAAACAACACAGTCTGGGCCAACACAGTGCGTGTTTGTTTTCTCTTTTGTGGTAGTCTGGCTTAGGAAATGTGTGTCTTCTTATGTGAAACCAAGCCTGTCTTTTCTGATGTTTCCTACTATTGGAATTGCATTATTGCACATTGATGCACCATGAATTGGTATGGATGGATTGAAAGGACAAAGATGTGAGTCTTACCTGTTTCTGCCAACTTGAGAGTTAATCTAGTATCTCTAACTTGAAGCAACATGCTACACTGTATTACTTACTTACCTATATCTCTTTCTTTCTCTCTCCTTAGAGTGTATGAACTGTACTGGCTATGCTGATATGAATGATAGACTGAGTATGCTGGAATCCAAGGTAATCTTGCAGCAACCAAACCTGTCATTAAAACAGTATTACATACAGAACATGGATGTAATGAGACCTGATATTCTCAAAAATCTAGCTCCTATCTCAGCAGGACTGAACACTAATCTTCCTTCATTTTGTGTCAGATTGTGTTGCTGGAGGAGGCGGGACCACCACCTCTCCTATTCAGATACTCCCCAGATGGGTCATCAGATAACGAGGTTGGACTGGGAGCCCCCAAACCCACCCCCATCACTCCCCCCGCAATCGGACTACCAGGTGAGGCGCTTTACAGCAGGACCTCACTGAACCTCCGATGGTTAACTATTCACTTTTCTTCCTCCATAGTTTTATATGGCAACTGTTTGACTCTGTTGTGTTATAGATTTTCAGAAAAGTGCACCAAATGTTTAAAGAAGTGTCTGAATCGGGTGGAATTCTGACTGAGTTGTTAAATCGTTTGTTTTCCAAGGAGCCAGAGGCCTCCCAGGGCCAGCTGGACTCCCAGGTGTGGCGGGACCCCCTGGACGCACTGGAGAGACAGGCCTAGCAGGGAAAACTGGACCCATGGGACCCAGAGGTATAAGTCTTCCCCCCACCTCTGTATCTCACCCACACACTATCACTTGGGGCTCCCGAGTGGCGCAGAGGTCTAAGGCACTGCATCTCAGTGCAAGAGGCGTCACTCCAGTCCCTGGTTCGCATCCAGGCTGAATCACATCCGGCTGTGATTGGGAGTCCCATAGGGCGGCGCACAATTGGCCCAGCGTTGTCCGGGTTTGGCCGGAGTAGGCTGTCATTGTAAATAAGAATTTGTTCTTAACTGACTTGCCTAGTTAAATAAAGGTTCAATCAAATATAAAGGTACAAAGCAGTTTGACACTTGCACATGCACATGTTCACACATTAGATGTGTAAGGACAGTGTTGTGTTGTGTTGAGGCTGACTGTGTTCTGGCTCCCACAGGGCCCCAGGGCCAGCGAGGAGCCCAAGGGGAGAGAGGTGTACCTGGGCCAGCTGGGCCTCTGGGGCCAGCCTCTTCCTTCTCTCACAGAGCAGATGCGTTTGGTCTGAGGGAGCTGGGCCAGTGTGAGTATGCCTGCTACACCAATGAATTTAAGTCAAGAACTACAGAAAGAAATGTAAGCCATAGGCACTATAGGGATACCACATTCATTAGTATGATTGATTCATTCTGAAAGTGTTTCAGGAGTCTTGTGTGATTTTTGACCTCTTTCTTACCATTGACAGTTTGACATCTAGGACATTTTGAAATATCCATTATTTAAGGTGTTACATCTGCCCCTGCCACGCCCTCTAGTTCTCCTCCTGTGTCTCCCTAACCTGCCGCCACTCCCCCAGTGCTCTCTCCCTCCCTCTCTCTGTGTGGGTGTATCTGATTGTGTGAGTGGAGACAGGTATGCTGGAGTCAAAGCAGATCCCCACCAGCTGCAACCTGTTCCATAATCAAGACCTCTACAAATGCTCAGCCCTGCCACTTCCACACTGCCAGATCGTAGCCTCTGCTCAGTCAGTCTACATTTCAAGCCATTTGTTCCTGCATAGATCTTGCTATTCCTGTGGTGCCTGTTTTCCCTAGCCTGACGCTGCTTTTCTCTCTGCTACAGTTCTGTCCTCTCTGACTCTGGTCCCTGTCACCAGTCCCTCGTCTCGTCAGTCCTGCTTCCCTACCCTGGACCCCCGCTCTACTGCTTCCTTGGATTCCGCTCTGGACCTGCTTACCCTGCCCCTACTCCCCTTGCCCAAGCTGCAGCCTCAGTTCCTGGTTCCCTGCTACCCGCCCGAGCTCCCCCTGGCCTGCACCCCATCTTTTCAATAAATACATTGGTTACCTTATCCCTGTCTCCTCGTCTGAGTCTGCACTTGGGTTCACCTGCTCCACCCCGCGTAACAGTACGTTCTGGCCAAAAGATATGAACCAAGCAGACTTAGATCCTCTCCACCAAACCCTTGTTGGCCAAGGCGCCCTGCTCGAGCAACATGACCAAGCCCTGAGAACCCTTCTGGAGTTTTCATGGAGCCTTTCTGACCTGCAGGACCGAACCTTCACCCAGAGCTCACAACCAGCCCCTAGTCCTTCTCCTCTACCCCGTGAAACGTTTGTTCCAGCTTCTGAGCATTACAATGGCAACCTCAGAACTTGCAGAGCTTTTTTGGTACAATGTTCACTAGTATTTGAGCAACAGCCTTACTCTTGTGCTAGTGAACGGGCCAAGATTTCCTTCCTGATTGGCTGCCTCTGTGGAGCAGCACGTCCCTGGGTCACAGTGGTGTGGGAGAGACAGTCTCCCATCTGCTCCTCCTACTCCAGATTCACGGAGGAGATGAAGAGCCTTCGACCATCCTGTCAGCGGTAAGGATGCCGCTAAATGACTCCTGTCCCTCCATCAAGGCTCCCATAGTGTCGCTGAAATGGCGATCGAGTTTCGCACCCTCGCCGCTGAGAGCGGCTGGAATGAGTAGGCCCTTCAGGGAGCATTCCAGAACGCTCTCACTGAGACCATCAAGGACGAGTTGGTGTCCAGGGATGAGCCTGATGGACTCGATGAGCTCATCTCTCTCGCCATCCGCATCGACAACCATCTCCGTGAGCGTCGGAAGGAGAGGGCAGTTAAGGTTGCATGACCCATAACATCTGCTTCATTGCATTGTTCTACTTCCCCGACTGCCTCCCTTCCCAAGTCTCTTCCAGAACCTGAACCCATGCAGCTCGGCCGGGCCCGTCTCTCTCCGGAGGAGAGGCAGCTGTGAATCAGCACTTGGAGCTGCCTATACTGTGGCCAGGTTGGTCACTTTGTCTCCACCTGTTCTTTGCGTCCAGCAAAAGAGGTGGCTCAGCAGTAGTGGGGGATATACTGTTGAGCCAAATCACCATGGCCATCTACCCCCAGACCCCTGCTTAATGGCACCCTCGTGTGGCAGAGCCAGGCCTTTCTTCTGCCTGCTCTCATCGACTCGGGCGCCAACGAGAGTTTTCTAGACCGTGGTGTCGTTACCCAGTTGGGCCTGCACACTGTTCCACTCGATTCACCCCTCGATACCAACGCTCTCAACAGACAGCTCCTCGTCCATGTCTGGGAGAGAATCGTCCCTGTCATCCTGCATCTCTCTGGAAACCACCAGGAAAGGATCAGTTTCCACATAATTGACTGCCCTCAATCTCCCTTGATTCTTGGCCATCCATGGTTAAAGCTGCACAACCCTCAGATCGACTGGATCGCCAGAATGGTAACCACTTGGAGTTCATTTTGTCACTCTAATTGTTTACATTCTGCCCTTGCCCCTGCCTTTTCTGTGCCCCAGTCCATTCCAGAACCTCCGGACCTGTCAACAGTTCCTCCTGAGTATCACGATCTAGCTCCTGTTTTCAGCAAGCACCACACCCTGTCGCTGCCTCCTCATTCGCCATACAACTGCCCCATTGACCTCCTGCCTGGAGCTCCTCTCCCCAGTAGCCGGTTGTATAACCTCTCTCGCCCCGAGCACGAGGCTATGGACTAGTTCCCTGGCTGCAGGACTTATAAGGCCTTCATTCTCTCCGGTAGGTGCTGTTTTTGCTTTGTAAATACAAAGGATGGGTTACTGGAGCTGTGCATAGACTTTCGTGGGCTGAATAATATCACGGTGAAGAACAAGTATCCTTTGCCACTCATCAGTTTTGCTTTTGCCCCCCTCCGTGGTTCCACGAGGTTCACCAAACTCAACCTCTGGAATGCCTACCATCTTGTCCACATCAGAGAGGGGGACGAGTGGAAATCTGCATTTAACACACCAGTTGGCCACTTTGAGTATTTGGTCATGCCTTTTGGTCTTACTAACGCCCCTGCTGTTTTCCAGAACCTAGTCAATGATGTGCTGAGGGATGTGATTGGATGCTTCATTTTGTCAATTTGGATGACATTCAGATTTTTTCTAAGGACCCAGAGGCTCACCAGCAACACATTCTCCAGTGGCTGTGGGAGAATACGCTTTTTGTTAAAGCTGAGAAATGTGAGTTCCATGCTTCCTCTGTCTTTCCTGGGTAATATTATTGTGCAGGGGGAGTTATGTATGGACCCTGCCAAACTCATGGCAGTCACATATTGGCCTGCGCCCTCAAACCTGAAGCAGCTACAGCGTTTCCTGGGGTTTGACCATTTTTACAGACGTTTCATCCGCAACTACAGCCGTTTGGCAGCCCCTCTCACCTCCACCTCTACTCCGTTCCGCTGGACCCATGAAGCAGAGGCCGCTTCCCTAACGCCGCTTCACTTCCGCTCCGGTCCTCACTCAGCCAGACCCAGAACTCCAGTTCATCTTGGAGTTGGACGCCTCCAACACCGGGTAGATGCTGTTCTGTCTCAACGTTCCCCCTCTGATCAGAAGCTCCACCCATGTGCATTCTTTTCCCATAAGCTCTCACCTGCAGAGAATACTTTTGACATCGGTAACCGTGAACTCCTGGCAGTTAAGCAGGCTCTTTAGTTATGGCATTACTGGCTGGAGGGCTCTGTACTCCCCTTCATCGTGTGGACAGACCACAAAAATCCAGACTGCCAAATGTCTGAACTCCCAGCAAGGTGTGCCTTGTTCTTTGGTAGATTCAATTTCACACTCACTTATCTCCCCGGTTCTAGGAATACCAAGCCTGACGCCCTCTCCCATCAGTTTACCGCCGACCACACTGGTTCTGAGCCAGATTCCATTGTGCCTCCATCTGCATCATTGCCTCCGTCTCCTGGGAGATCGAGTCTCATATCCGCCAGGCTCAGCAAAACCAGCCTGACCCGGGTAACGGTCCTAGAAATGCTCCGTTTGTTCCTGATTCTGTTCGCTCTGATCTTCAGTGGACCCATTCTACCCATCTCACCTGTCACCCTGGTATGAACCGGAACCTTGCCTTCCTGCGTCAGCGCTTTTGGTGGCCCACCATGGAGAGAGATGCCCGGGAGTTTGTCTCAGCCTGCTGGGTCTATGCCCGGAACAAAACCTCCACTAGACCCACTTCCGGTGTGCTTCACCCCCTTCCCATACCCAGTCTCCCCTGGTCACACATAGCTCTGGACTTTGTCACTGGCCTTCCCCCATTAAACGGTAACTCACTCATCCTCACAATTATTGACAGATTTTCCAAAGCGGCTCACTTCATTCCCCTCTCCGAGCTCCTGTCCTCCAGGGAAACTGTGGACCTGCTGGTATCCCATGTGTTTCGTCTGCATGGCATTCCCACTGACATTGTTTCTGACAAGGGTCCCCAGTTTACATCCCAGGTATGGAGATCCTTCTGTTCAGCTCTTGGTGTCAATGTCAGTCTTCTGGATATCACCCCCAGACCAACGGCCCAACCAATAGCCAGACCGGATGGGCCAACCAGGAGATGGAGACTGCCCTATGCTGCGTAACTTCTGCTAACCCTTCCTCCTGGAGTGCCCAGCTACCCTGGGTTGAATATGCCCACAACACCCTCACCAACGCCTCATCAGGTATGTCACCTTTCGAGTGTGCTCTGGGTTACCAACCTCCCTTGTTCCCCGCCCAAGAGGTTGCGGTTCCCTCTGTCCATGACCAGATGTGCCGTTGTCATCATACCTGGAGGAAGGCCCGGGCTGCTCTTCTCTGTGCCTCTGCCAGGACCCAGTCCCAAGCCAACCGTCGCCGTGCCTCAGCTCCAGTCTACACTCCAGGCCAAAAGGTATGGTTCTCTTCTTGGGACCTGCCATTGAAAGTGGCATCGAATAAACTTTCGCCCCGATTCATTGGTCCCTTTGATATTAACTGTGTCATTAACCCCTCTGCGGTGGCCTGAAACTCTCAGGATCCATCCTACCTTCCATGTATCCCTGATTTAAACCTGTCTGCTCCAGTGCTGTCTCCTCCTGCAGCAGCTCCTCCACCCCCTCGGCTCATCAATGTCCATCCTGCCTATACCGTCCGGCAGCTTCTGTACGTGCGCCGTCGGGGTTGCGGCTGGCAGTACCTGGTGGACTGTGAGGGATACGGGCCTGAGGAGCACTGCTGGGTGCCCCGCCGTCACATTCTGGACCATTCACTCTTACGGGATTTCCATAACTTACAACCAGATATAAGCCTGGTCGGGCGTAGGGGGGGTGCTGTTACATCTGCCACGCCCTCTACACCTCATCCTATGTCTCCCTAACCTGCCGCCACTCCCCCAGTGGTCTCTCCCTCTCTCTGTGTGGGTGTATCTGACTGTGAGTGGAGACAGGTATGCTGTTGTCAGAGCAGATCCCCCACCAGCTGCAACCTGTTCCATAATCAAGACCTCAACAAATACTCAGCCTTGCCACTTCCACGCTGCCAGATCGTAGCCTCTGCTCAGTCAGTCTACATTTCAAGCTGTTTGTTCCTTTTTTCCCTAGCCTGCCGCTGCTTTTCTCTCTGCTACAGTTCCGTCCGCTCTGACTCTGGTCCCTGTCGCCAGTCCTTCATCTCGTCTGTCCTGCTTTCCTGCCCTGGACCCTCACTCTACTGCTTCCTTGGATTCCGCTCCAGACCTGCTTACCCTGCCCCTACTCCCCTTGCCGCAGCCTCAGTTCCTGCTACCCGCCCGAGCTCCCCCTGGCCTGCACCGCATCCCCCCCAATTTTCAATAAATACCTTAGTTACCTTATCCCTGTTTCCTCATCTGAGTCCACCCCACGTAACATCAGGGCCATCTGCCACACATATTGTATATCTGGAGACCTTGTTTCAATAGTAAATTACTGATAACAATCAATTGATAATATTGGGAGACATTACTCTCCCACCTATTTCCACAAGCCTTTTACACCTGGGGAACATTTTATGGAAGAAAGAAAAATATGTCATGACACCGTTAAAGCCAATTGACATGCAAAGTGTAGTCTCACCAGGTGTCCCATATCTGGGAAGTCCATCAGTGGAACAGCCCTCTCTCTGCCTGTTAAAATGCTCTATTCCTACACGAAGAACCCTCAATGGACAACAGGCAACCGCTCTGCCAAGAGCTATAATATATACTGAGCCCTCACAAGACCATGGAAAAAGTAATCTAGGTTTTATCATGTAGGTTTTTATTGGATCCAAATACCCGATAATGTCTCCATTGCAAAAATACATATCTTATCAGTCAATAGTGAGTCCCCATAAACCATAAAGTTGATAATGATCGTTCAGACAGATTTCAGTTGACTGCTGTGGCCTTGTCACCTTATCACCTTGTTCCTGTAGTACTATTATCTGTGAGACATGTGAAGTCTAATAGTGAATAATGGTTCCATCCGGAAATAAATATGCACACTAGGGGAGGAGGGCAGTCAGTGGTAGTAATGTATGAGTGTTAGAGAGACAATGACCTCATATAAAACGAAACATATAGAATATGTAGGCCTTATTAATTCATGCTGTAACATTTAATAGAGGACTTTGGCTAAAATCTATGGACTGTAAAATTGTAAGTTGTAGAAGTCTATAGACATGTTCCATTGACCTCCATCTGAGGCATTTCCCAGTTTTGACCAGCAGAGGGCAAAATGCTCCCACTCGGATGTCATGGAAAGCTGTATATTATTATTGTGGTGGGCTGGCTTTGTTTAAACCTGGGCTCTGGCTGCAGTCTGTCTGCTGTAAATCAGACCCAATTTGTAACCTGTCAGCACAGCAGCCTGAGTCTGGAAACCCTGGGCCGCCTTGGAGCCAGAAACTGCTCAAAAAACGGCAAGGCGAGGTTGTCAAGTCAAACCTCAATGTTGCAGGTATTTTGAGGTTAGGAGGAGAAGTAGAGAGAGAGAGAGAGAGGCCTGTTTTAGTTGAGTGGTGTGTGTGTGTGTGTGGGGGGGTCACTCACTACAGGAAGTAGTCTAATTTAGTCTATTTTAGACAAGTTTATAGTGCACCAGAAATGAGTTCCAGTGGCATTGCTCCCAAGAATATCCTGTTGATCCCTCTCTGCAGTGGGATACTGATCTAACCAGAGTTTCTGATCCCTACCTCAACCAATGATAATGATGTGTGTGGCACTATTTCACAACACACCCACAGTGACAACCAACCAAAACAACCTATCATCTCCAATGTTTGACAATAATTCACAACCCAAAATACCACCAGAGCTACAGTATGTAAATATTGGAAGTACTCTTAACTCAAACTTGAAGATCATACATGCAGTACATACATGTAGTACATACATGTAGTATGTAATTAGAGCACAGTGAGCACCTGTTGCACCTAACCCATGGCTGTTTTTGTTTTGGTTACAGATGAAGAAGCTGCACTCCATTCACAGAACAACCAAAGAGCTGTGACCGGTCCCCCAGGCCCCACCGGATCCCCTGGTCCCCCAGGTATAAACACTGACACCCCCGCTGGCATGACCATGAAGTCATAATGATAATCGTGTCATAATGTTAGTTAGGGGAAAATAGAATACTACTTCCCCATATCAGCTAATCACCAAGTGGGACCTTTAAGTGGATATTGTCAGAATATTTTGGAAAACTATAATCTCCATTTTCCAACTCCTGAGGCCGTCCGGGACCCACAGGGCCTGCTGGAAACCCAGGTACCCCAGGGAGAAACGTATGTATAACATTGGACTTTCATGTACATCCTGCAGCAGAATCCTAATTTGAGACTGTGGTGTCCTAAATTATAAGATCCCCGGATAAAGATTAGCAAAAAAGACTGTACAAAATAGAAAATACTGAGCTATATTGTATACAATTTTTTTTAAACAATGATATTATTTTATATTAGTACAATTGCCCAGAGAAAGAGATTTTGTTTAACAAGTAATACAACATTTGTATTGGATCCCCTGTTTTCAATACTCCAGCACCCTCCCCTGCATGACATGAGCTGCCCTCGCGCTCTCTCCCACCCTAGATAGGTATTACGCACAATAACTTTCTATCTATTAATGCCAAATAATACAATCAGTCCATCCTCAAAACAATAGCTTACTGGGGATTGTTTCAATATGCAGTGTAGTCTACTATCTCTAACTATACAATGCATTTGGAAAGTATTCAGACCCCTTGACTTTTTCCAAATTATGACACATTACAGCTTTATTCTATAAGTGATTAAATTTAAAAAATCCTCATCAATCTACACACAATACCCCATAATACAAAGCGAAAACAGGTTTTTGTAAATGTTTGCAAATGTATTAAAACTTAAAAACAGATACCTTATTTACATAAGTATTCAGACCCTTTGCAATGAGATTCGAAATTGAGCTCAGGTGCATCCTGTTTCTATTGATCATTCCTGAAATGTTTCTACAACTTGATTGGAGTCCACCTGCGGTAAATGTCTATATAAGGTCCCACAGTTGACAGTGCATGTTAGACTTTGATCTGAAGCCATTCTTGTGATTTTGCTATTGTAAATATTTGTAGGCTTATGTAGCCAAATTGTATCTATGATCGTATGCAATCATTTATGTTTTTTGAATGTTATTTTAATATATGAGAATTAACCAATGATATCAGGCCACACCCAGCCATGATTACAGACACCTGTGTGTGTCCTTTGACACTATATAAACTAGTCATCCCGCAGTGTTTGTCATTATACCCTGATGAAGACAGCTTGTCTGTCGAAATGTTGGATATTAGGTTATTAAATTATTGCATCTGAGCTCCTAGAGTGTGCAGCTCTTCTTTAATATTTCAAGAGCAAAAACCAAGTCATGAGGTCGAAGGAATTGTCTGTAGAGCTCGGAGACAGGATTGTGTCGAGGCACAGATCTGGGGTAGTGTACCAAAACAATTATGCAGCATTGAAGGTCCCCAAAACACAGTTCCCTCCATCATTCTGAAATGGAAGAAGTTTGGAACCACCAAGACTCTTCCTAGAGCTGGCCGCCCGGGCAAACAGAGCAATCGGGAGAGAAGGGCCTTGGTCAGGGAGGTGACCAAGGACCCGATGGTCACTCTGACAGAGCTCCAGAGTTCCTCTGTGGAGATGGGAGAACCTTCCAGAAGGACAACCATCTCTGCAGCAGTCCACCAATCAGGCCTTTATGGTAGAGTGGCCAGACGGAAGCCACTCCTCAGTAAAAGGAACATGACAGCCCGAATGGAGTTTGACAAAAGACACCTAAAGGACTCAGACCATGAGAAACAAGATTCTCTGGTCTGATGAAACCATTGGCCTTGGCCTGAATGCCAAGTGTCACGTCTGGAGGAAACCTGGCACCATCCCTACGGTGAAGCATATTGGTGGCAGCATCATGCTGTGGGGATGTTTTTCAACGGCAGGGACTGTGAGACTAGTCAGGATCGAGGGAAAGATGAACAGAGAAACGTACAGAGAGATCCTTGATGAAAACCTGCTCCAAAGCACTCAGGATCTCAGACTGGAGCGAAGGTTCACCTTCCAACAGGACAACAACCCTAAACACACAGCAAAGACAATGCAGGAGTGGCTTCGGGACAAGTCTCTGAATGTGCTTGAGTGGCCCAGGCACTCACACTTAAACCCGATCAAACATCTCTGGAGAGACCTGAAAATAGCTGTGCAGTGACGCTCCCCATCCAACCTGACAGAGCCTGAGAGGATCTGCAGAGAAGATTGGGAGAAACTTCCAAAATACATGTGTGCCAAACTTGTAGCGTCATACACAAGAAGACTTGAGGCTGTAATCCCTGCCAAAGGTGCTTCAACTAAGTATTGAGTAAAGGGCCTGAATACTTATATAAATGTGATATTTATTTATTTATTTATTTATTTTTTCAATACATTTGCAAAAAAATCTAAAAACATGTTTTTGCTTTGTCAATATGGGTTATTGTGTGTAGATTGATGAAAATTGTTTTAAAATGAATCCATTTTAGAATAAGGATTTGGAAAATAGTCAAGGGGACTGAATACTTTCTGAATGCATTTTATAGCCTTCCGTATTTTAGCTGCTATTTATCAACTTTGTAGTAAAAACTACACATCAAAATAGCCTAATAATGAGGGGGAAAAGTAAGCAGAATTTGAACTCAGCAGGTTTTTTCTGGCTAATAACCTACACAAATGGGCTGCAATATTCAAGGTAAATTAAATCCAATTCGAGGGACTCCCCTGGTCTCCTCAAGTCCTCCTTGCTGCTTCTTTCTCTTTTTCTCTTTCTTTATCTCAGAAGACTGTTTTCTATACTAAGTATTGCCAACTCCAACGTGGTCAAAGCATTTCATATTATTCTGTAGGTAAAGCCACGACACTCCATTTAGTATGATATGTTACGTTTCTTATGGTATGCATTCATTTGTGGATATCCATCATCCATTACATAAGATATATTACGATTCCAAGAACACAGGATGAGATGTTACTATCTGTGCAAGCACTTCCAAGGGTTAATGAACAGTGAGCCTGGTGAAATTTGGGGAGCGCATCGTCAGTAGTGTACCTTTGGTTCCTAGGGTGTTTCGGCCTTTCACACTATACACCCTCCCCAAAAGCGACCAGCGACAGGGTGATCAATTCTACGCTTCCGTCCCATTCCCAATTAGTCATAGGAGTTGCCTTGTTGTTGATAGCTAACATCCGAATTACGAATTACAATGAATTTAATATGTTACAAATTACAATTCATATGTGTTATGAATTACAATTTGTACATTATGTTACGAATTTCAATTCGTACAATATGTTACGGAATTTGCAAAACATATAACATGTTATGAATTCTAATTTGTTATGGCTAACGTTTTAAGTGGATAGGTTGCTAACGCTAACGTTAGCTAGTTGGCTAACATTAGCTAGGTTTGGGGTTAGGGTTCAGGTAAGGAGTTAGGTTAAAGTGTTATGATTAGGGTTGGGGGAAGGGTTAGATAACATGCTAAGTTATTGCAAAGTAGCTCAAAAGTAGGGTTAGGGTTAGGGTTGGCATGACCCTAACCCTAACCCTTGTCTGTAATGAGATGTAATGTAACACGGAACTTTTGGGTTGCTAGACGTTCGCATTATACGCCCACCCATCCACTCTGACCAACCACCCTCCTTTCGTTTTTGCCTTAAGTGACCTAACATAACATATCATACTCATTTCAGGGTCTCGGATTTACATTTATGTTACGGCTAGTCAACCCAGACTTTCCTGAGACATTGTGCATTATACACTGAGTGTAAAAAACATTAGGAACACCTTCCTAATATTGAGTTGCAACCCCTTTGCCCTCAGAACAGCCTCAATTCGTCAGGGCATGGACTCTACAAGGTGTCGAAAGCATTCCACAGGGATGCTGGTTGTGTCAAATTGGCTGGATGTCATTTGGGTGGTAGACCATTCTTTATACACATGGGAAACTGTTGAGTGTGAAAAACCCAGCAGCGTTGCAGTTCTTGACACTTAAATCAGTGCGCCTGGCACCTACTATCATACCCCGTTCAAAGACACTTAAAAAATGTTTTTGCCCATTCACCCTCTGAATGGCACACATACACAATCCATGTCTCAATTGCCTCAAGGCTTAAAAATCTTTCTTTAACCTGTCTCCTCCCCTTAATCTAAAATGATTTAACAGGTGACATTAATAAGGGATCATAGCTTTCACCTGGACAATCTATGTCATGGAAAGAGCAGGTGTTCATAATGTTTTGTACACTAAGTATATGTCCGTTGCGCTGCACACAATTTAAACTTAGTCTTGTATGAAGCATGCCAAGATATACCAGCAATAATGGAATATTGCAACTAAAACTCAACTCAATATTGCACCTAAAACAACTAAATAACTACCTATGAAAAATTAGGCTCTCGGTTTTGAACACCTGAATAAGCTCCACTAATAATTACACGGGCACCGTTGTAGCCTTGACCATGGCATTTGTTCACCAACAACCCCTTACTTTAAATCAGTACATTTTTTTAAGGCCTGAATCACTTTTTCAGTCACATTCCTGAAGCCCAAGAAACAAACTCTTAGCCTCCTAGTACATATGGAAATTAGAAAGGTTTATGAATTACTTTTTGGAGGGCTACTGTCAAAATGATTTATTAAATAAATCTAAATTGACATTGATGACAGGTGCATGGGCTCCCATAGCTCATGGGCCCCTCTGCCTTGGGGGGCTGCAGGGATGTCTGGTACGCCAGTGGCTGTAGTATTGAAAACAGAGGATCTAATCATTTAGACCACTATCTTTTTGAGATGTTTTTCTTACTTGTTAAACACAATCTCTTTCTCTGAGCAATTTGATTAGTATCTCATGTTTAACAAAGGATCCAATAATTCCGGAACCCACTGTATGTGTTTGTTATTTTGTAAATCATACATTGATGTCAATGGGAGAATAGTGCAAGAAATTCTATCTCTGTGTTCCAGGCTGGTGTTGGTCCCTCAGGCAAGCCTGGGGATCGTGGGCTTAAAGGAGACTCCGGTGAAAGGGTGAGGTTTGGCTGCCTTTAAAGTGACCATCTTGAATAAAGATGACTCTCTTTGATGGGAATTCCACACTATGTACAGTCTATACATGACATCGCTCATACAGCGTCTGTCTCCTCACAGGGACCCCCAGGACTCAGGGGAGAACATGGCCAGCCAGTGAGTACACAGTGAGGATACAAAAGTTGACTGCTTTTAAACATATATACAAATTGTTATCTTTGCCAACCACCTGTGTTTTTTCCATTTGTGTTTCTGTTTTTAGGGTGTACCAGGGCCAAAGGGTGAGCCAGAAGATACCCAGGCTGAGGTGACCCTACACATTCCCTCTATATGATTTAATAGCCCACATAGACACATTTGCAATACCTCACTCTTATGAAAAAGCAGTCATAATAGTAGCACAGTAGTAGTATTTAGTAGTTATACAGTATACCGTAATTGTACTGTAATAAATGAATTAGACCTTAACATATAGTTCCTGATGGAAGCTGAATTTGAACTTGATAGCTGAACTTGATGTAGTGATGTGTTTCTGTCCAGGGGGAGGGGCTGCAGCAGCTGAGAGAGGCTCTGAAGATCTTGGCTGAGAGGGTTCTCATTCTGGAGCACATGATCGGCATTCATGGTGAGAGACACACACCCTTACTCAGAAAACAACAGCGTCCAATTCCAAGCAATCACTGTGTCTGTCAGTGACAAGTTATGTTGTATTGGAGAGTCCTGGTTGTGAGATTAAATTGATCTCCCTCTGTCTCCATCCCCAATCCTTTCCTCCCTCTCTCTCTCTCTGTCTCTCTCTTTGGTCATTTCTCACAAAACCCACTAGAATCTGGTTCTGGCCTGGACATCCTGTCAGACCTGGTGCCCATGTTTAAAAACAAAAGGGCAGGACCCAAAACCCTGCTCCACTCTCTCACCACAGGAGACAGAAAGCTGATTGGAGAGGAAAGAGTGAGGAGGAGGGGCAATTAGATGGTCCTGCCAAGGGGTGTAGTAGAGCATGGTTTGTATACGAACAGTGATTGGGTAAGAGATTGAGATAGACGTACCATGTGTTCTCTGGGTCAGAGTGGATGACCAGTCAATACTCATGGAATCACAGAATTCTTACTCAGATCCTTGAATTTGGCCTGTTTATAATGTGTTTTTTTTACATTGACTTTTAGTACTGAGTCATTATCGTAGTCATGTTATTTAAATGTAATTGTGTAACTTTGGTGCTGGTACTGGTCTCAACATGTGCATATTCTCAATGACATACTCCTGTTGGGAACTGTAGGATTACCAAGGGTAAAAGGAGATACTATAGCCAGTAGGATACATATATTACAGTTTTATCTGTATTCAGTAAGAATATCTGTACTGTTTGATTTTTACAAGACTTGAGAAGATTTGTTTTCTGTTTTTGAATGGTTTGAATTTGATTTGAACACAACAGGGAAATAAATTGGTTTTGTTTCGGTTTTATATTTATAGTAATGATTTTGTATCCGATGCAGTAGGGGATATTGTACTGTATCTGCCACTGTTGCATATCATTGGAGCAGATGGACATGCATGTTGATATCAGATTACATCGCCTAACATGGTTTGAGGTAACATTAATTGCTGTAGCACTAGGTAGCGCTTTTGCTTTGCAGTCCTGTTTCAACAAGTAGGCTGGTGAAGCAGGTGAAACTGTTGAATAGCCAACTGTAAAATAAAGTTTGACCCGTTGATCTTACTTTTAGCTTCACCTTTTCTTTCAGTCTGGAGTTATTAACTCCAATTTTTTACATGACATGTTTTTTATGCACCTGTTGAAAACCACATTTATAAATAGGTTGAATAGAATAAACGTCTGGTGGATTGGAGATGGAATGTGGTTGTGTGTTGGATGCTCTCATATGACCATTTTTATATTGGGTGTGGAGTCCTTGCCAACTCATTTGCAGAGTGTGTAACCAGATTATTGCAGCTCAACTGTTATGTCTTTCCCTACAGCATGTCTCTGACAATTTCACGACTCATTACTTCATATTTGTGTGTTTGTTTTTCTTAATCTTTGAGAACGGTTCAGTTTTACAGTTTTACAGTTTTACAGTACATTCCCTTTTTTTTAAAGGTGTTTGTTTTCGTTTGACTTGGCCCAGTATTTTGAAGAATGTTCTTTTCATAAAATTCACTATAATTTTGACTGATTGGGATTTGTCTTCATTTTTTTCTGCACCATTGATATGGCTCTAGTGAACATATGGAATTGTAAATGTAGCCTATTTTAAGACACAAATGAGACGATTTTTGCCTTAACATTTTTTATTTAAAATTGTACCCCATTTGAGTAGATATAAATTACGTAAGAACCAGTCTTATGTTGATCTTCAGTATAACTTGTGGTATTTTACATGCACAATGTAATGTACCTTGGCTTGCTGCTCGTCTTAGAGTCTCAAATTCCTATGAATTTCCATAAATACTGTGAACAGTGATGGACTTTAACACAATGGACAAATGGGACAGAGGATGAATCTGAATCAGTCACCAAACTCCTATTATGTAAGGGCAATCTGAAGCATGGTGTTTTATGTGTATCCCTACGGCACTCTTCTTCCCTTAACCTCTGAACCCCTGCGACTTGAAGATGTCTGAAATATGCAAAAGGGTATTCCCACCTTATATAGAATACATTGTTAAGCATTACCTCTGACCCCAATCAACTCTTCACTTTCAACACCTTCATCTTGGAGTTCAAATGACAATGCCTTGTTAACACCATAGTCCTTTTTACTATGTTTTTATTGTCAGAATGGTGAGATGTGGAAAGGGTGATGATGTGTTGTTGGCTGTCAGAGGTGATTGGTCTGGTGATTTGAAGGTTGTGATTGGTTCCTTTACTCCGCCTCCTTGTCCTCTCCGTGGGTGATAACGTAGCACAGGTTCTTATAGTCCAGATTGCCGGCGACATCCAGGGGGAAGTTTGCGAACATGTCTTCAACCTAGACGAGTAAAACACACAATGGTCACGCTAGGTCATGGGTTGAAACAATACATTAACTTAGCCCTTTTGCACTTTGAGCTGAATTTGGTGTGTATATTTAGTTGAAATAAAAGTGAACACACATGCATGTCAAGTCAGGATAAGGCCTTCTTTGAGTAAGCCTGGATGAGACAGGAATCTCCACTCATGGTTTTACTTTATGCTATGAAAACAAGCCATGGTAAACACACATGCAATATTAATGTGAGTTATATCTGTGAACACATCCATGTGCTTTTAAGAAAGAAATGCCATGGTCTCCAAGGGACTCAGTAGTACTGCATTAGGTCACTGTAAGTACATAGGGTTCCTGTGTATATATATAGTTAGAGTGGGTCAGTGCTCTAGATCGAATCGTACTACACTGGCTCTGACGCTTGTCGAATGCGGCAGGGCTTGCAAACCATTACAGACTACAAAGGGAAGCACAACCGAGAGCTGCCCAGTGACACGAGCATACCAGACGAGCTAAACTACTTCTATGCTCGCTTCGATGTAAATAACACTGAAACATGCATGACAGCACCAGATGTTCCGTAAGACTGTGTGATCACGCTCTCCGCAGCCGATGTGAGTAAGACCTTGAAACAGGTCAACATTCCCAAGGCCACAGGGCCAGACGGATTATCAGGACGTGGTATCTCTATTGCACTCCACACTTCCCTTTCCCACCTGGACAAAAGGAACACCTATGTGAGAAAGCTATTAATTGACTACAGCTCAGTGTTTAACATCAGTGCCCTCAAAGCTCATCAATAAGCTAAGGACCCTGGAACTAAACCTCCCTCTGCAACTGGATCCTAAACTTCCTGACGGGCCGGCCCAGGTGGTAAGGGTAGGTAACAACACATCTGCCACGCTGATCCTCAACACGGGCCCCTCCTGTACTCCCTGTTCACTCATGACTCATGACACGGCCAGGCACAACTCCAACGCCATCATTACGTTTTCTGATGACACAGTGGTAGGCCTGATCACCGACAACGACGAGACAGCCTATAGGGAGGAGGTCAGAGACCTGGCCGTGTAGTGTCAGGACAACAACCTCTCCCTAAATGTGATCAAGACAAAGGAGATGATTGTGGACTACAGGAAAAAGTGGGCCGAGCATGCCCCCATTCTCATCGACGGGGCTGTAGTGGAGCAGGTTGAGAGCTTCAAGTTCCTTGGTGTCCACATCACCAACAAACTAACATGGTCCAAGCACACCAAGACCGTCGTGAAGAGGGCACGACAAAACCTATTCCCCCTCAGGAGACTGAAAAGATTTGGCATGGGTCCTCAGATCCTCAAAATGTTCTACAGCTACACCATCGAGAGCATGGTTGCATCACTGCCCGGTATGGCAACTGCTCGACCTCTGACCACAAGGCACTACAGAGGGTAGTGCGTACGGCCCAGTACATCACTGGAGCAAAGCTTCCTACCATCCAGGACCTTTATACCAGGCGGTGTCAGAAGAAGGCCCTAAAAACTGTCAATGACTCCAGCCAGCCTAGTCATAGACCGTTCTCTCTGCTACCACATGGCAAGCGGTAACGGAGCGCCAAGTCTAGGTCCAAGAGGCTTCTAAACAGCTTCTACCCCCAAGCCATATAACTCCTTAACATCTAATCAAATGGCTACTCAGACTATTTGCATTGCCCCCCTCCTTTTACACCACTGCTACTCTGTTGTTATCTATGCATAGTCACTTTAATAACTCCACCTACATGTACACTACCGTTCAAAGGTTTGGAGTCACTGGCTGTAGAAATGTCCTTGTTTTTTAAAGAAAAGCACATTTCTTGTCCATTAAAATAACATCAAATTGATCAGAAATACAGTGTAGACATTGTTAATGTTGTAAATGACTATTGTAGCTGGAAACAGCTACAATATGGAATATCTACATAAGCGTACAGAGGCCCATTATCAGCAACCATCCCTCTTGTGTTCCAATGGCACGTTGTGTTAGCTAATCAGAGTTTATAATTTTAAAAAGGCTAATTGATCATTAGAAAACCCTTTTGCAATTATGTTAGCACAGCTGAAAACTGATTCCAAACCCAAATCCCACTGAGCCTCAGAAACCTGAGAGAAGGACATTACCTCAGCTTCGGTGAACTTGTCCGCCTGTGACATTATGTAATATTTGATACTGGAAGGGAAAATGATGATTCGTTAGGTACAGCACATCAAACGTGACAGGAAGTTATTTTAACAGAGTTGACCCCAAGGAGTTACACTTTCTTCCTTAATTATTTCCAAAAACACTTGCAACATTCTACAAGAAAAGGTCTCTGCTCTACAAGAATCCATGACTATAAAACTGGTGACGCTATCACTGATGGATAATTATCAGCAATCACAAAAGAGAGATTCAATAGATTAGAATCGAGTCATTTTTTAAAGGGATGGCTTAGCAAATGTACAGAAAACCCTATTGAATGAAAACTTTGAGAAAAGAGCTACAGGTACTGTTTCAATGTCTGATGATATTAGAGTTCATAAAATCCTTACTCTTCTCCCTTGAGGACTCCCTGTCCCTCGGGGTCGAAGATCTTGAAGGCGTTAATAATGGTCTCCTCAGGATCAGTACCTGAGAGAAGACACATGTTTCAGACATACAGCTGGTCTGTCTAAACAGTGCACCGTGGGAAAAGGTCACTAAGGAAAATACTGTAGTAATTTGCCTCATTATAATTCTAGTTCTTAATTTCTGTCTGAATATATGATTGTTGTAAAGCATTAACTAGCCATAATGCTTCTGTTTACATGTGATGCACTATGACATGTGCAAGCCCTAGTCGGCCAATACAGGGGTGTTGCCTGACCTTTCAACTTCTCGCCAAACATGGAGAGGAATATGGTGAAGTTGATTGGTCCAGGGGCCATCTTCAGCATCTCATCCAGCTCATCATTACCCACATTGAGACGGCCTGCAGAGACACACAGGACAGGAAGAGATACAGGTCAGAGTTCATTGGGATCACTCACATGACCAGGTGGTGTCACGGCCGTCGTTGGAAGGAGACCAAGGTGCAGCGTGGCATGCGTACATTTTCTTTTATTTATATAAAATGTCACCAACAAAACAAGAAATAACTAAACAACCGTGAAGCTTAACAGGGCTATAGTGCCACTAACAAAGATAATTACCCACAAAATACAACAGGGAAAGAAAGCTGCCTAAGTATGATTCCCAATCAGAGACAACGATAGACAGCTGTCCCTGATTGAGAACCATACCCGGCCAAAACATAGAAGCACAAAAACCTAGAAAACAGGGTAGCCTAGTGGTTAGAGCGTTGGACTAGTAACCGAAAGGTTGGAAGTTCGAATCCCCGAGCTGACAAGGTACAAATCTGTTGTTCTGCCCCTGAACAGGCAGTTAACCCACTGTTCCTAGGCCGTCATTGAAAATAAGAATTTGTTCTTAACTGACTTGCCTTAGTTAAATAAAGGTAAAATAAATAAAAAATACCATGTATTTACTGGTATAATTACGCTGATAACCCGTTTATAATGAAGTGATACTGCCCGATAAGCCGGTGTTTGGAGGACCTACTGGCACAGGTGTTGTTATCACTGTTATACAACGGGTTACCAACATATTCAAATAATTATTGATTAAAAACGTTATTTTTATGAATTTATTCATACTATTTCATCCTTCCACAAGATAAACATCCATAACAATGAGCTAATGAGGCGTGAACATTTTCTCACTCGCCAGGACACTGTTGTTCAGAAGACCTAGCCAACAACACAGCTAACACGATTACTTCAAACTGAAGCTGGAAAGACTGCAAACTAGCTGCACTTCATTTTTGTTTTATTTCTTTGTATATATCCATAAAAAGGATGCAGCAGATTCATGATTTCAACTGGCTGAGAAATGCTGCCTGCCTGTCTGTCTCATCCTGACTCCCGACACCGTCATTACTATGGGACAGTTGGAAATCGAATTTGAATATTGAAACAATGTTGCAAATGTTGGAGAGATAGACAGCAAGTTTTATACAGATCTCTGCTGTTGTAAACGAGCTGTTAGTCTAAAAGAAATGTGAGATAATGTCTAGATGCTTTTTATAATGGAGATCAAGTTTATAAATTGCTTGGCTGGGCTGATGAGGCAGTGGATTGTGCAGTCAAATTGAACAGAGTAAACAGGCATTTTAATGTCACAGATTTAGCCAGTGGTAACTTGTGGAATTGACACCAGCTGGAATATGGTTTTAACCAATCAGCATTCAAGATTAAGCAATAAGGCCCGAAGAGGTGTGGTTTATGGCCAATATACCATGGCTAAGGACTGTTCTTACGCATGGTTTGTGGTACTGTATATGGCCAATATGTGACCGACAGGCTCAAATCGGTCTTATGTAGCAACATTTGAAATTGTGTTTTTTACATTGGATAAAAGTAGAGACTCAGAGCAACAAAATGGTATATAATACACTACAGTTGAGGAACAATGGGGAAGTAATTTTGCTTTGAAAGTTGATAAACAGCTCACTGAACATTACTCGCCCTAGCAGAGCTGGTTAGGCTGTTATGTTATCCAGAGCGTTGGTGACTCCAACTGTGCTGTCAGATTGTCTGTTCCTAAAATCAAAACGTGTCGCTCTCTGAGAGTTCAGAGCGCATGGCCGATGTGTAGGGTTGACCCGAACGTTCTGACCTCACAATGGCAGTCAAGCACCCAAGCTAACTGGCTAGCTACCTCTGTATCCAGGCACTGCACGTTGCGTCGTGCATACTCATTAGCACACCTATGCATGGTAGCTATCAGCAGGCTAGAATTCAATGGCTAAAGTTAATTCTTACATGTTCTGTTAGAGCTGCTTTTGAAAGCAAAAGTCGAATTGAAACATTGTCATTGTTGAATTCGGTTTTAATAAAAGCAAGCTAGGGCTGATGGTTTGGTTAGCTAAACTAGCAAGTCTGTTTGGTTACCAAGGTAACTACTGTAGCTGTCTGATTGGCTTGCTAGCTACTTCAGTGGATGTCGAACACATTTCATCCAGCAAATTAACGCATTTATAGCGCCAAATGTGTTAAATTGTAGCCACATCCTTGGAGAAGTAGTTACGCAAGGGATAGTCAACCCGGGGCTCTATGCGTTCTCTGGAAAAAAAATGCATCTCCGTGGAAGGTTAGTTCCACTCACGTGCGTGTCGTTCATTATTCTCCATAGAACGCATAGCCCTTGTTGATTATCCCTTGCGCAACTACTTCTCAAAGGATGATAACCTCACCCACCCCTTTTATAATGCAAAGGGAAATCTCTAGAGGAGTTACTAACATTAGCCTTAGCTCACCCAGAGCACAGAAGGTGTCCCTCAGGTCACTCTTGTCAATGAAACCGTCTCTGTTCTGGTCCATGATGGTGAAAGCCTCCTTGAACTCCTGGATCTGGGCTTGCTCAAACATGGAGAACACATTGGAGCTGGCCTCTGCTGCCTTCTTCTTTGCCTTCTTGGGTGCCTGAGATACAGAGGTATGATCTTAATTTAAGCTAGTTTGCTACAGCAGGAAAATAATCCTACAGCAACATGAAATGTGAATTATTACAGTATGTGGATTATAATTAATGGACATTTTTGTTGGGATTCATACATTTTTTTCGTAAGGGAAAATCAAGTCTAAAAGTTTAAATTAGACATTTCTGAACATCAGAAGCCTTTTAAAACCTAACATACACTACACATTTTTACATGTCCTTCAATGTAAAGTTCTCCTGCAACAGTTTGATCAAAATAAGATCCTACATCGGTACACAGGAAAATGACAAGTTCTTTGATGTTATGATGAATAGCAACAGCTTGCATACATTTTGATACAGATTGCATACAGTGACATCATTAAGTTTTGACAGTATCATGTAATATAAAAGTAATATAACAGTAATAATATGATTACAGTTATATTTTATAAAAAATAATAGGTCATCATTTACTGGATTGTATTTCAAATGCACAACCAAAACTATAAACATCTTACATTGAGCTACAGAACACAGCATCCAGTCACAAAACTACATGGCTATTAATAGAGTTTCAATAAATGCATTTAAAAACATTAACAGCTGTCTACTTCTGAAGTAAGTTTAGCTACTCCAAGAACTCTCAGCATCCTAGACACCATAGAAATGAGACACCTAGTTAACTTCAAGGTGAAGATGGAGACAAGTTGAGAGGAGAGAGTGAAGGAGGTGTCATTCTTACCATTGTGTTAGGAGTTTCTCAGTTGTTCACTTACTCTTGAGAGAACACTAAAAAGTGACCCTGGTTACTTATATAGCAAAACACTTGGCTCCCCTGCCCACCTGCACTATGTTTAGACAATGAGGGGACATTACCCTAGGCATGCCAGCCATATAGAGGACTAACACCCACCGCCCCCAGCCACCCATTGTAATTGACCCATGCAGGGGTGCTGTGGCTCTGAACAGTTTATGTGACACACTATCTTAGAAGCAGGGGACACGGTTAGAAATTCAAACCTGGCACCTATCCTCGAGAGGGGGGGGGGGGTTATGGGTAGTTGTAAATATGTGAGAATGCCTCAGACTTCACTGGTCCTGTACACTCTTAGAAAACGGGTTCCAAAAGGGTTCTTCGGCAGTCCCCATAGGAGAACCCTTTTTAGTTACAGATAGACCTATTTTGGGTCCCATGTAGACCCTCTGTGGAAAGGCTTCGACATGGAACCCAAAAGGGTCTTACTTGGAGCCAAAAATAGTTATTTAAAGGGTTCTCCTAGATAGTGGGTTTTTTTCTCGAAGAGTGTAGTTAGGACGTGTGCAACACTGCATCTCAGCCCGCTAGATTACCACGGTAATGAATTGATGCCCTTGTCTAGTTTGTGTGGAAGGAGAGGCGTTGAACAGCTGTGGTGGGGCTTTTCACTAATAGGAGGGTTGGACACCATGACTGGATCGGATAAGGGCACTGAGGTCATGGCAGGCATTGTTGAACACTAAACTGTTGCATTGTCTCACAATTAAACATTATAATCAACCCCTAAGATATTACTTTCGATAGTTGAGCATTGAGCAACCAATACAGCGATGACTGCAGTAAATAACATTGACACAGCTCAAGTCAGCTGCACACTCAAGGTAGCTCACTTTTGTCAAGCAATTCAGTTGTGCTCACAGCTCAACATTTGTTTTTGAAATAGTATTTTGGGACCAAAGTATGTCACTATTGGTAGCACAGATGTGTCTGGGTAGTATAAGCCAAACACCAGATTCTTGATAGAAACATAAACCCTTCAAACTGAACGGTCAAGCGAGAAAATAGCTCCGATTGACCTCAGTTGTACAGATATGGATTGCTGTTGTGCTGGCGACACTTTATATGTTTGTGTGGAAAACAGGTGACCATTGTTGTGTCAGACGGCAGTAACTCATCTCCACAGAAGAGAGGCCTATTTTAGCTGAGTGATATATAGGTGTGTGTGTGTGCGTGCGTGCGTGCGTGCGTGCGTGCGTGCGTGCGTGTGTGTGTGTGTGTGTGTGTGTGTGTGTGTGTGTGTGCGTGCATGCGTGAGTGAGTGCATGTGCGTGTGTGTACAGTAAAATAACATTTGCTCGTATAACGAATGGGTTTGGGGAGACTTTGAAGACTGTGGAGAATGTCCTATTGCTGTGGCCCCTGGCACGACATTGTGTGGACCAGGGTGAGGATATTCATGGAGGGCCAATGGAGGGTTCTGTCCATGTTGGGTGCTTCTCCAAGCAGAGGGAGCGGCGAGGAGTCAAGGTCTCAAGGGGCAACAGTGCCATGGGCACTGTATTCCTCCACTAACACAGATGACTTGGACTCCTTCCAGGCATTATTCTTGCACCCTCAAGGTCCTCCCAGCCCTGTCAATCACTGTATTCACATCATAGACTACCAGGCATGTCAATCACTTCTAGAATTCTCCCCCTACTGCATGTAGGGCTACATGCACAATATGTACTCTAGTTATATCTGACTCAGGGGAGTGTTTGCCGAATGGCCAAATGGCATTCCTTTCAGAACTACTGTCCACACGGAGAGGAGAAATAAGGGCTTAGGGACAGGGACAAGGTCTCACATTTGCACAAAAATCCAAGTTTTGCATATGTGTCTCTCATATTAGAATTGAGCCCTGTGAGAGTATGCGCATCTTTGAGTGTAGTCCCTATTATTAGACCCTTCTAAGTGAATGTTTTGTCTGTGTTAACTAATTCCCTGACAGGGGGAAACGATCCATCTGATCCACCTGATCCACCTGAAGCTCACTGTTGTCATAGGGCTTTGGCCAGCTCAATTTATTTTAGGCCACTCTATCAGTCAGGCCTTCAGCGCCCCCCGGTGATTAAATTGCGGTTGCTAACTGTGAAATTGACATCATACAGACCCTATCTGAAATTGACCCCTT